>NC_066509.1:40088784-40111284 GCF_024679095.1 Eriocheir sinensis
TGTGGCAGCCGCCTGCTATTATCGGCCGAAAGCACATGTACAGATCCAGTGTTTGTCTGAGGTTACGGTAATTGAACTGGCGTGCTTTCTGATCCACTTCTTGAGTATTTTCACCCACACCAACACACAATGGCGCCCAAGAGGAAGACAGGTGCCACTGAAAGCAGTGAGGAGAAGGTAAAAAGGATCAATAACAATAGAAGATAAGAAAGAGATCATTAGAAAAGTCTGAAAGGGGTGCATTCGTGTGTCTCACCCTTTGCTATGCAGAGACGGCCGATTCTACATCCACACAATTTGCATTCTAAAAAAAATATACCTATATATTCATTTTTTCAAATTTTTTGGGCCTGAAATAATTAAGTGGAACTCCATTAATTTCAATAGGAAAGTCGCTTTTAGAATATGAGTAAATTGGTTTTGAGCTCGGGTTCTTAGAACGCACTAAACTTCGTATTCCAAAAGGGTACCACTGTATATATATATATATATATATATATATATATATATATATATATATATATATATATATATATATATATATATATGAACTATGTCGTTGACAATCGGTATCTTGTTTCCTTGGTAACCGTCGAGGCTTGTGTGCGTTTTAGCTGGTAAAAAAAATCATTCATTTCATTATTTTCCATTTCGTTCAGCAGCTGAATTGTTTGTAAGGTACACGTTTATCTTTACACATTATAAGTGTTTGTTGCGTCGTGAACACATTCTGTTTTACGTGTACATACTATTTTATAGGCCTTTGGCAAAGGTTCGAACGCACTCGCAGCAAGGAACTGCTGCGTCCCAAGACAAAAGTTTACAGGAAACAAATTCTACATTGCCGCCCCTCAGCATTACAGTGCTCCATTATTAGGTTTGGTTATGTAACACAACAATGAAGTACTGTATTGATGATGAAATATGCGCCCTTTTTGGGGGAGGGAGTTGCCTACATAGGGAAATAATGTATATGAAACATACATAGATTAGGCTAAACATCGCTATTATTATTTTTCAGAAAATCTGTTCGTCATGTGCATAAGGTATAAAGTAAATTGTATTCATATGCCTAACTATAAGTATTGTACTACAAAATATAATACAGTTTCATGTACAGGAATATGATGAAAGTTGTCTTCCCTCACCAAGAAGCTTCCAATGTGGATAAAATGCATTGAAAGGCTCTTCGTCTCATCAGCTCTCCTCCTCATACTGATAGTCTTCTACCTCTTAAATTCTGCCGCAATGTTGCCTCTCTTTCTATCTTCTATCGATATATATATGACTGCTCTTCTGAACTTGCTAACTGCATGCCTTCCGGCCCGCTGCACTACTTTCTACTCATGCTCATCCTTATACTGTCCAAACCCCTTATGTAAGAGTTAACCAACATCTTCACTCTTTCATCGCTCACGCTGGTAAACTCTGGAACAATCTTTCTTCATCTGTATTTCCTCCTGCCTACTTGAACTCTTTCAAGAGGATATCAGTATACCTCTCCTCCAGCTGACCTATCTTTCGGCCACCTCTTTGATTCTTTTTAGGAAACAGTAGCGGGCTTTTTTTTATTAATGTTTACTTTTTTGTGCCCTTGAGCTGTCTCCTTTGCTGTAAAAAAAAAAAAAAAAAAAAATTTGCAAGAACTGATTCAGTCCTTCCAAGGGTATTTTCACCTTGGATAAGTTTCTGTGGCACAAAGATGGATATTCAGTCCTTCCAAGGGTATTTTCACCTTGGATAAGTTTCTGTGGCACAAAGATGGATATTCAGTCCTTCCAAGGGTATTTTCACCTTGGATAAGTTTCTGTGGCACAAAGATGGATACGGGAGAAACTTCTTTTCAACCTTGATTCCATGGATGATGATGATATGATGAAAGATGATCTTGTGGAGATGCAGACCAATGACAGAATCCGAATGGAGTTTGAAAAAAATGCAACTGGATATGTTTTGGTGTTGTGCACAACTCAAAACACTCCCAGTTGGCAGGGAGAGCTTTGTGCCATTTGCAACACTACTACAAACTTATGCGAGGCAGTTTTTCCAACACTCCTACACATGAAGACAACAGCTGTTTGGATGTGAGTGATGACGTGCGTCTGGCACCTTCAAAGCAAAAACCTCCTTTGAGCATCACCATTAATGCAAAACAACAACAAAGTGTGCACTATGTAGTATTACTCATAATTACTCTTATAATGTGCATTCATTGTTTCCTGCTAATTGACACTTTTCATTTGAAATAAAATCATATATCTATATCTATATCTATCTATATCTATCTATCTATCTATCTATCTATCTATATCTATCTATCTATCTATCTATCTATATATATATATATATATCTATATATATATATATATATATATATATATATATATATATATATATATATATATATTTCAATTTTCTGGTATGCCACTGTTTATGTATCATTAAAGCCACAAATTTGTCGCTGCTACACGGTAAAGCCATCATCGCTGCTACACAGTAAAGCCACAAATCTGCTGCTACACAGTAAAGCCACAAATTTTCGCTGCTAGTAAAGCCACAAATCTGTATCGCATACACAGTAAAGCCACAAATCTGGCCCGTCACTGCTACACAGTAAAGCCACAAATCTGGCCCGTCGCTGCTACACAGTAAAGCCACAAATCTGGCCCATCACTGCTACACAGTAAAGCCACAAATCTGGCCCATCACTGCTACACAGTAAAGCCACAAATCTGGCCCATCGCTGCTACACAGTAAAGCCACAAATCTGGCCCATCACTGCTACACAGTAAAGCCACAAATCTGGCCCGTTGTTGCTACACAGTAAAGCCACAAATTTGGCCCATCGCTGCTACACAGTAAAGCCACAAATCTGGCCCGTCACTGCTACACAGTAAAGCCACAAATCTGGCCCATCGCTGCTACACAGTAAAGCCACAAATCTGGCCCGTTGTTGCTACACAGTAAAGCCACAAATCTGGCCCGTTGTTGCTACACAGTAAAGCCACAAATCTGGCCCATCGCTGCTACACAGTAAAGCCACAAATCTGGCCCGTTGTTGCTACACAGTAAAGCCACAAATCTGGCCCGTTGTTGCTACACAGTAAAGCCACAAATCTGGCCCGTTGTTGCTACACAGTAAAGCCACAAATCTGGCCCATCACTGCTACACAGTAAAGCCACAAATCTGGCCCATCGCTGCTACACAGTAAAGCCACAAATCTGCTACACACAGATCTGGCCACAAATTACAGTAAAGCCACAAATCTGGCTGCTACACAGTAAAGCCACAATCTGGCCATTTGCTACGGCCACAAATCTGGCCCATCGCTGCTACACAGTAAAGCCACAAATCTGGCCCGTCGCTCCCAACACAGTAAAGCCACAAATCTGGCCCCTATCTGCTACACAGTAAAGCCACAAATCTGGCCCATCACTGCTACAGTAAAGCCACAAATCTGGCCCATCACTGCTACACAGTAAAGCCACAAATCTGGCCCGTTGTTGCTACACAGTAAAGCCACAAATCTGGCCCGTCGCTGCTACACAGTAAAGCCACAAATCTGGCCCGTCGCTGCAACACAGTAAAGCCACAAATCTGGCCCGTCACTGCTACACAGTAAAGCCACAAATCTGGCCCGTCGCTGCTACACAGTAAAGCCACAAATCTGGCCCGTCACTGCTACACAGTAAAGCCACAAATCTGGCCCGTTGTTGCTACACAGTAAAGCCACAAATCTGGCCCGTCACTGCTACACAGTAAAGCCACAAATCTGGCCCGTTGTTGCTACCGGGTTAAGGGTTAGAAAAAAAAGGTTTTCTTTAATTTTGAGCAGCAGTCCGTGGTCTCACGTGCTTGTGTTGTAGTTGCTGCTTTGGTATGAAACAGGCTGAAATACCATGTTTCCGCCATATAAGACACCTATAATTTGGCAATATATATTTAAAACACTGCATTTTCCCTGAACATTAAGTTCAGGAAAAAGGTGTATTTTTTTTAATTAGTTAATGCAGTATTACACTTGGCCTCCTTACTTGCAATTATGAGTATGCTGCCGCATGGTGCTTTGTGCCCTTCTCTGTGTTCAAAGTGTTCCACTGTTGGTTGAAGAGTTACGTGCTCTTGCCCCGAGCAGCTGTGACTTTGAAATGATAAGCCAAAGGGTTGGTTGGTAGATTCACTCACTGTGCAGGCGCTAACCTTCCCCGAGCTGCTGAGGGAACTAACCACACGGGGACGCTACGTTCCGTGGGCAATCTTGGTCTTGATCTTGACTTTGTGGGACTGTATACCAAAGTTGCCAGATTGTCTTACTCAGCCTCTTATATTTACCGACTTCCGACCCAAAAACTGTCTCGTGGACCCCAACAAGGAGATTCACTTACAATTATCATTAAAATAGTTCATTCCTGACGTTTCTTGGCCACAGTTAGGCGTCAGAAAGCAGCAAATACTATGCTCTGAGTATGACAATCTGGCACGGTGCTGTATACTGTATTTCCCGCCATATAATACACTTTTTTTTCAAAAAGAAGACTCAAAAAATCAGCCTGCGTCTTACATCCCATTAGTTGTTTTGGTAGGCCAAGGGGTTATTGTTACTGGGACAAAACCACCACCAAGACACCTCCGTTTGACACAATAGTTTCCACACGTCCCCAGAATAAAATATACTGTATTTTGCTGCGTACAAAGCACACTTTTTTTTCACTCAGAAAATGTCAAAAAGTTAGCCCAGCGCAGCACACGCCAAAGGTACAAATTTTGATTGATTTAATAATGAACCGTGTGATGCAATGGAAAAGGAAAGTGTGAATAAGCAGAGGAGAGGAGGACACGTGAAGCCACAAAACCGTACAGGTCACAAGAAGAGGAAGATGCACCACGTGTGGCGTCGCGTCAACAACACACAACACCGCCACGGCACGCCAGTCACCAGTGTGCCGGGTGCCTCGGTGGTGGTGGTTAACGCAGCTGTTACACGGGAACAATTTTGGTGGAGCAGGGTGACATGACTGCCTGGCAACCATGGGGCGGACTTTTATTTTTTATTTTTTAACGTGTACGCCTATAGCGCCAGTAGGCTTACTTGAGGGGCCTGGATGGTGTTCGGCCCCAGCCCGTCATGGCGCAGGCAAGTGTTTATAGTGGCGCCATCTTCTCTTGGCTCTTGCTGCCCCCCGGAACTCCTTCTTGATTCACTTGGACGGTTTCCTCTAGAGTCCCGGTTGATGGGTGGTCTTCAGGACAGCATGTGGGTAGTTTTAAGCCACTCGGCGGCGACTGAAAAATCCCAGGTGGTAGTGTGGGGATTCGAACCCATGTCGTCTTTCATGCGGTGAATGTGGGCCCAGCACGCTACCACTCAGCCACCGCCTACCCTTTGTACAAGTCGAAGACCTGAGCGTGGGTTCCCTTTGTTCGCTGCAAGACGAGAGTGCCCAGAGCACAAAACAATGGGAATAGTCTTGGTCAGGGCTGCCACCTTGATTTAAAAAAAGAGGAACACAACATCCCATTCTCCAATACAGAACAAATCCATATTCAAAGGAACAGATGGCAAGCCTAAAATTTCTCAAAGCCTGCCATGACTGACAGCTGCTGCTGGTGAAGGCAAAAGGAAGGAGGGAGACACATTGTGACGCGTGTTTTACTTGTATTTCAGGAAGGTGAAGGCAAAAGGAAGGAGGGAGACACATTGTGACGTGTGTTTTACTTGTATTTCAGGAAGGTGAAGGCAAAAGGAAGGAGGGAGACACATTGTGACGTGTGTTTTACTTGTATTTGAGGCCTCGGCGGCTTGCATGCCCTCCTGGACGTGATGACTCCCGTCCACCCTCCATCTTGGCCGATGCGTTGGGTTAGCATCACACGGTGGATGGACGTACAGTACTGTCTCCAGGATTGCGAGTTTCAAGTTTGCAATTCACCGAGTTTGCGACAGGGACAAAAAAAATTAATTTTTAATGAAAACTGAAATTGCAATATGACTCAAAAGGAAAAGGAAAAGGCTGCTAAAACTGGGATTTTTCACACCTTGTTGTGGTCCTTGACTACCAAGCTCGCTCTTACCCAGCCCCCGGCCCATTCCACTTCCCGCGTGAAGAATGGTGAGTGGGATCCGGGCAGCCAGGCGCATGTTTTTTTTTTTTTTTTTTTTACATTGCTGCCTATTGCGCCGGTAGGCTTCTTCCCGATGGAACCTGATGGTCGGTCCAAGGCTTCTTTCCGGTGGGTCCTGATGGTCGGCCCAGCCCGTTCTGGCGCAGGCGAGATTTTATAGTGGCGCCATCTTGCATTGGCTCATGCTGCCCTCCCAGAGCTCATCTTTGATCCTAGAATCTAGAGTCCGGGTTGATAGGTGGTCTTCTGGACAGCATGTGGGTAGTTTTAAGCCACTCGGCGGCGAGCAGCCCCGACCGCGCGCCGGGCCTGAGCAGCTGATGATGGTGATGGTGATGATGAGCGTTGGCTGCGCGGCCCCCACATCGGCGCCACCCAAACGGCACCTTCACCCTTCATCGGGGCCCATGCTCATCCCTACACTGTCCAAACCCCTCATGCAAGAGTTAACCAGCATCTTCACTCTTTCATCCCTCACGCTGGTAAACTCTGGAACAATCTTACTTCATATGTATTTCCTCCTGCCTACGACTTGACTCTTTCAAGAGGAGGGTATCAGGACACCTCTCCTCCTGAAACTGACCTCTCTTTTGGCCACCTCTTTGGATTCTTTTTAGGAGCAGCGAGAAGCGGGATTTTTTTTATTATTGTTTCCTTTTGTTGTGCCCTTGCGCTGCCTCCTTTGTTGTAAAAAATAAAAAATAAATAAAAAGAGCACCTTTCTTACATGTGCCTATGTATGACTTACGTGGTGGACCAGCGTCGGTAGAGTGGGTTGCGCTGAGGCAGTATCAAGGTCTTCCTGCCGTGATATCTTGCAGCTATTTTCTTCTCCTTTTGTGTTATTGGGCCAAAGAAAACTTCATCTTCACTACTGCTGTCACCCATGGTCTCTGAAATAACAAATTACTTTAATTATGAAGAAATTACATTTTACTTTATATATGATTTATTAACCCGGTAGCAGCGACGGGCTAAATTTGTGGCTTTACTGTGTAGCAGCGACGGGCTAAATTTGTGGCTTTACTGTGTAGCAGCGACGGGCCAAATTTGTGGCTTTACCGTGTAGCAGCGACGGGCCAAATTTGTGGCTTTACCGTGTAGCAGCGACGGGCCAAATTTGTGGCTTTACTGTGTAGCAGCGACGGGCCAAATTTGTGGCTTTACTGTGTTGCAGCGATGGGCCAAATTTGTGGCTTTACCGTGTAGCAGCGACGGGCCAAATTTGTGGCTTTACCGTGTAGCAGCGACGGGCCAAATTTGTGGCTTTACAGTGTAGCAGCGACGGGCCAAATTTGTGGCTTTACCGTGTAGCAGCGACGGGCCAAATTTGTGGCTTTACTGTGTAGCAGCGACGGGCCAAATTTGTGGCTTTACCGTGTAGCAGCGACGGGCCAAATTTGTGGCTTTACTGTGTTGCAGCGATGGGCCAAATTTGTGGCTTTACCGTGTAGCAGCGACGGGCCAAATTTGTGGCTTTACCGTGTAGCAGCGACGGGACAAATTTGTGGCTTTACCGTGTAGCAGCGACGGGCCAAATTTGTGGCTTTACTGTGTAGCAGCGACAGGCCAAATTTGTGGCTTTACCGTGTAGCAGCGACAGGCCAAATTTGTGGCTTTACTGTGTAGCAGCGACAGGCCAAATTTGTGGCTTTACCGTGTAGCAGCGACAGGCCAAATTTGTGGCTTTACTGTGTAGCAGCGACGGGCCAAATTTGTGCCATGATTTTAACCCCCAAAAATAGATGATACATAAACTGATCACAAATGCTTTGATATATATTATGAAATGGTTTGTGTGAGTGATGATTTTTTCTCATTTTTCTCGCTTAGAGGGACCATTAACCCTTTCCTTGCGTGCAGTCTGGACGCGACTATCCCTTCAGGCGCAGTCGGGGAGCCCAATGGGGGGGGGGGGGGTCTTTTAACCTCTGTATCTCAAAAACTATTCATCACAGCTAAAAACCAAAAACACCACTGGAAAGAGGAGGTCCAGATCTACAGGAGTCGTATGTATGACTCTCTTGTGAACGTACATGCACGTCCAGGGAGTGTTGAATGTTAACACTTACGTCAGTGAGTGAGGGATGATCTGCCATATTGAGGGAACTGCGGACATCTCTCTTTCATATTCTGGCAAGGGAGTATTGCCAACTGCAATATTTACAACTATTTGGTCAAAGAATCTGTCAGGTGAAGCTATGCAAAAATGCCGCTATATTGGGCAAGAACATCCACCAGTTACTCGTCCGTAGATTTGCTGTGCAGGGCTGATATGATTTTCCACCAAATTTAGTGAAGAACACACTCAATTGGCAATCCTGTGTTGTGAGAATTAGTGTTGGAACACTCTCATACGCGGGAGATTTGAGTGCGGGTGGAGCTCGCAGCGAGCGTTTAGCACCACCAGCAAATATGCCTAACGCTCGCTGCGAGCGTTTAGCAATGAAAGGGTTAACCCATCCAGCCCCACTGATGGCCCTGAGCCGTTGTGTATATGTGTGACGCTCAGCCCCACTGATGGCTCTCAGCCGTTGTGTATATGTGTGACGCTCAGCCCCACTGATGGCTCTCAGCCGTCGTGTATATGTGTGACGCTCAGCCCCACTGATGGCTCTCAGCCGTCGTGTATATGTGTGACGCTCAGCCCCACTGATGGCTCTCAGCCGTTGTGTATATGTGTGACGCTCAGCCCCACTGATGGCTCTCAGCCGTCGTGTATATGTGACGCTCAGCCCCACTGATGGCTCTCAGCCGTCGTGTATATGTGTGACGCTCAGCCCCACTGATGGCTCTCAGCCGTTGTGTATATGTGTGACGCTCAGCCCCACTGATGGCTCTCAGCCGTCGTGTATATGTGTGACGCTCAGCCCCACTGATGGCTCTCAGCCGTCGTGTATATGTGTGACGCTCAGCCCCACTGATGGCTCTCAGCCGTCGTGTATATGTGTGACGCTCAGCCCCACTGATGGCTCTCAGCCGTCGTGTATATGTGTGACGCTCAGCCCCACTGATGGCTCTCAGCCGTCGTGTATATGTGTGACGCTCAGCCCCACTGATGGCTCTCAGCCGTCGTGTATATGTGTGACGCTCAGCCCCACTGATGGCCCTGAGCCGTCGTGTATATGTGTGACGCTCAGCCCCACTGATGGCTCTCAGCCGTCGTGTATATGTGTGACGCTCAGCCCCACTGATGGCTCTCAGCCGTCGTGTATATGTGTGACGCTCAGCCCCACTGATGGCTCTCAGCCGTCGTGTATATGTGTGACGCTCAGCCCCACTGATGGCTCTCAGCCGTCGTGTATATGTGTGACGCTCAGCCCCGCTGACGGCTCTAAGCCATCGTGTATATGTGTGACGCTCAGCCCCACTGATGGCTCTCAGCCGTCGTGTATATGTGTAACGCTCAGCCCCACTGATGGCTCTCAGCCGTCGTGTATATGTGTGACGCTCAGCCCCACTGATGGCTCTCAGCCGTCGTGTATATGTGTGACGCTCAGCCCCACTGATGGCTCTCAGCCGTCGTGTATATGTGTGACGCTCAGCCCCACTGATGGCTCTCAGCCGTCGTGTATATGTGTGACGCTCAGCCCCACTGATGGCTCTCAGCCGTCGTGTATATGTGACGCTCAGCCCCACTGATGGCTCTCAGCCGTTGTGTATATGTGTGACGCTCAGCCCCACTGAAGGCTCTCAGCCCTCGTGTATGTGTGACGCTCAGCCCCACTGATGGCTCTCAGCCGTCGTGTATATGTGTGACGCTCAGCCCCACTGATGGCTCTCAGCCATCGTGTATATGTGTGACGCTCAGCCCCACTGATGGCTCTCAGCCGTCGTGTATATGTGTGACGCTCAGCCCCACTGATGGCTCTCAGCCATCGTGTATATGTGTGACGCTCAGCCCCGCTGATGGCTCTCAGCCGTCGTGTATATGTGTGACGCTCAGCCCCGCTGACGGCTCTCAGCCATCGTGTATATGTGTGACGCTCACCCCCACTGATGGCTCTCAGCCGTCGTGTATATGTGTGACGCTCAGCCCCACTGATGGCTCTCAGCCATCGTGTATATGTGTGACGCTCAGCCCCGCTGACGGCTCTAAGCCATCGTGTATATGTGTGACGCTCAGCCCCACTGATGGCTCTGGGCTGGAATTCACAAACATACTCACTAACTACGAACTAACATAACTACACACTATTGATTTAGCGCCCGACGTTAGCGTCAGATTCACAAAGCAAACTTTAGATGGTAGTTAGAGGCGCGCTAAGTCAGCGAGGCCGCTGATTGGTTGATGACGTCATTGGCCTCGCAGCGAACCACAGGCATGTTCACAAAACCGTCAGCCAATCCTAGGGAGGCCCCTCCAGCTGCTGGTTCAAAAGAACCCGTTCTCTTTTCCCATTTTCTTTCTTTTAAGGCAAACTGTACTAAATCATAATCTAGGAACAATTATTTCGTTGTTTGCTGCACATTTACGTCAAGGTAACTCTGCTGTTCGATGTTTTGTTATCTAAGAACATGCTTAAGGGGAAGAAAAAGAAGATAAGGAGGAGATTGAGGCAGGAAGAGAGCAAATTAAAAATAGCGTAGCACATATATATACCGAGGCAGACAAGGACGGAAGGAAGGAACGAGGAAAAGTTAAGACTGTCTTGCCATATCTGCAGCCCAACTCATGGGCTGTCACCCGACAAAGGTCCATGGTCCCACGGAGGGACTAATGTAGAGATGGATGGATGATCGAATGGATGAGGAGGTAGGAAGATGAAGGAGGAGGGAGGTCTGGCAATCCCCCGGCCGGGTGTTGCCAGACCGCCCACACTTATCATATGCCTCTCAAAGTGTGTATATCTCATCATTTTATAAAGTAATGGACTTATTTCAATTTCGATTTCAAGTTGAAAAACGCGATTTATAATCATTTATACGTAAATATAATGATATTGTTAGCGTTTACTACACCCCCGAGGCAGCAGTTATTTAACAACAAATTTAGCGTCACACAGAGCGCGGTAAAGGATTGTGAATCCGCGCGCTAACCCGTGACGTCACCGATTAGTTGGTAGTTATTACAGTGCGAGCTTTGTGTATTGCAATGTTCTCAAAACTTCGCACTAAGGGCCCAAAACTACGCACTAAGCCTTAGTGAATCTAGGCCCTGAGCCGTCGCATGTATGTGTAACGCTCAGCCCCGCTGACGGCTCTGAGCCGTCGCAAGTTCTCGACCCTTTATCTCCGTACATAATTGTTTTAGGCTTGTAATATTCACACACGTTATGAGTCAAGATACGGGGCAAGTTTACACTACTTGACAACTTACGCACCAGTCCTGACTTGCTCACTTGTCACTCACAGTAGGAAATATTTGCGCAACGTCATTTCAGCCTTTGTGCTGGGTGCGTGCAGACATGGCTGACTGCCCGCTGTGCCCCCGCCAGGGGAAGATAATTCTCTCTCTGGCTGAGGCAGTAAATATGGTGTTAGTCAGATGAGTATATCAACAGTGCCTCAGATGACTGGTGTTGGAGCACCTCCTCGCTTGGTAGAGCGACACTTCTCCCGCTTCATCCCTCCAAACCCCACCAAAAAGAACCCTTTTCGAAGGGTCATGTGCATAGCTGGGCACGATAACAGAAAACCTTATTCCCGATAACCGATAACTGATGATGGAAAACCTTATCGGTGATAATCGATATTCGTTAACTGGAGACACAAATATAGGCGATAACCGATAATCGACACCCGATATAAATCCACAATTCCGATACTAGCTAGCGATAAGTCCGATAGGCGAAAACGATACTGTACTGATATTTCAAGAGAAAAAAAAACATAGATGAATTCAAATTTTCATTATCTGTATTTTAGAAAACTTACAAAACCTGAAAACCACACATTGACACGTACATGTGGACGGTAATACTAGAAACACCTGAACCGTGTTGTGTTATTTGGCGTCCCCACCGTCAACGCTTTTGTTTACAAACACTGGTCTCTCATGAACTGTGCATGCTCAGCCCAGCAAGCGTAGACCTGTACAGTCTCACAAAGCTTTTTAAACGTAATTAAGAGTTGCTGGAAGGCTGAATCAGACATACAGTACCACCATCCCCGCTGTTTCTAGAACGACACTCTGTACGAGTTGTATTTATATGTACAGAGTGTCGTTCTAGAAACAGCGAGGATGGTGGTACTGTATGTCTGATTCAGCCTTCTAGAAACTCTTACTGTGTTAAAAAGCTTTGTGAGACTGTACATGGGCCTGTCACACCTTAACGTTTTAGAGAACGTATGGCTAGCGTATGGAAAACGGTGGCACACGCTCAGCATACGCTTGAATAAGTTATGGGTACGCTGCTCCATCGTTAGGGTACGTTGAAGTACGGTGGCGTACGGTGCCGTACGTCGTCGTACGCAGGGACAGCGAGAAGTTTTTGAGCATGCACAAAATTCTCGACGTATGCCAGCGTGTGGCCAGTACGTTATGCATACGCTGGGGATAAGTTAAAGGCACGTTAGGCGATCGTTATCATTCGTTCTCTGATCGTTCCTCACGCGCTGTATTCATTAGTATAATGGACAGCGTGCCCAGAACGCATTGTTGTCGTGTTTGTAACGATCATTGGACGTGTAGCGAACGGATGTACACCGTGTTGGACGTGATGGCAACGGATGCAAAACGTACATAACGTGTTGCAAACGTACTCATTGCGTGAATACTGTATTTGGAACGTTTTTAGAGTGATTGGCTTATAAAAAGGCCTCTTCTTCAGAGGAAACCCTCATTCTGCAGGTAGCGTCTTCTGTGAAGAGATGGATTGTCCGGCTGCGCTACGAAGAAAGTACCAGCTTGCTGTCCTGCAGCATCAGAATGATCTCATTGATTTAACACTGCATCAGCTGCAAAGAAATAGAAGAAATGCAGGTAGGTGTTATATATATATATATATAGATATATATATATATATATATATATATATATATATATATATATATATATATATATATATATATATATATATATATATATATATATATATATATATATATATATTTTGTGTGTGTGTGTGTGTGTGTGTGTGTGTGTGTGTTTTGTATGTACTGTTGACAAGAAGATACGTACTGGAGAAGAGCCCCATCAATTAATTATTATTATTATTATTTCTATTATTAGATCGAAAGAGAAGAACCTGGGTGAGGTTTTGGATAGGGAGACGCCGACAGTTTGGCTTGTATGACCAGCTGATGGTGGAACTGAGGGCTGAGGACCCAGCATCATTCACCAACTTCATGCGGATGGCTCCAGCAATGTTTGATGAGCTGCTAGAAAGACTTGTTCCCAGGATAAGTAATTACCTGTTAGTTCGTTCCTCACACGTTCCTCACGCGCTGAGTACGTTCCCCGATCGTTGTCTTATACGCTCTGCATACGTCGACAACGCGCCGAAAAACGAAGAGTTCAGCGTACGCCACCGTTTAACATGTTTACCATACGCTAGCCATACGTTCTCTAAAACGTTAAGGTGTGACAGGTTCTACAGGGCTACGCTTACTGGTCTGAGCATGCGCAGCTCACGAAAGACCAGTGTTTGTAAACAAAAGCGACAGCTTTTGATGATGGGACACCAAATAACACAACACCGGGTGCCTTCAATACCATGGCATGCTCACAAACGAATATGGAATATGAAATTTGAGGCAGTGAATAATCATTTTGGGGGCAAAGTTAAATGATTTTTCACTTTGGTATATTGATTTTTGAGTCTAACATAAAAAATAATCGAGTTTTAATGTTGACGATCTAAGTATGAAATCTCTTCACCGAAGATATTTCAT
The DNA here is from genome assembly GCF_024679095.1 of Eriocheir sinensis. NCBI lineage: Eukaryota > Metazoa > Arthropoda > Malacostraca > Decapoda > Varunidae > Eriocheir > Eriocheir sinensis. Next base: position 40,102,745 of record NC_066509.1, read on the forward strand.
ACCCGCAGTTTTTTCATACAACACCGGGCGCCCGGGCCACGCATGCGCAGTAGGGAGGAGACAACGTTTCCTTTCTGCGAGGCGGAAAAAAGTAGCGATTATCGCTGGTTTGGTTACAAAAGTAATGAAGATACCGATATATATTTAAAGAAGTAGCGGATGGCCGATAACTCGATTTTGTTATCAGCGATAAAGTATCACAATAACGCCCAGCTATGGTCATGTGTGTGCCAACACAATGCACAGGGAGCAGTGAAGGAAAGACACAAGGTCTTACTGTCAAGAGTGGCCTGTGTTATGACCAGTGTGTCATAGACTACACTTCCACACTTCTGAAGCTCTAAGTGACTAACAGCGAGAGGGATGCTAATGTTGTACACTGTTATAACAAGTGTGTAAATATATACTTGCCTACTACTTTCTCGCTTATCTATACCTTTTTTATCACCTATTGGGAGTTAGTTTCAAGGTAAAAATAGCACAGGTGGGTGATACAGGCACAACAAGGCTGCCCGGCCACCGGCACCTTGACACCCAACACGCGGCAGACCTTTGGCCCAAAGTTTCACATAATGTTGAATTTTATGTTGCTAAAACACATGATGCTCTATTCAGGAACATCCTAACACAACACTCATGTATCATACACGTAAACCACTGCCTGATGTGTGTTGCTGACGGAGGCCGGTCAACGCCACACCTCCCTCCCCGCCACCAGCTGGGTGACGCGCGGAACATGACCCCTTCTATTGAGCACTAAATGGCTATAGTGAGTGATTTGATGTACTTCAGGTGTTATAACTTTGGGTTTCTAGTAGATTTCCGAGGAAAAAAAATATTCAAAAAATTTGGCGTGTCTGGGTGTTACCGCATCATGCAACTTTGGCGCGGCTCAACGGGTTAAGAATCATGATCCCGCTGCTGCTGCCAACACCGGGTTAATGGTAAAGGAAGCAGACCATGGCCAGGCTTAAAATCGCAGAACTGCTTCTGCTATCATACAAACAAGAAGGGAAATTTCTTATGTATATCTCGGGAGATGTCTTGATAATTCCTACATTGTGCTGAACTAAGCCATTCAACGGTTGTGCCAATTATGATAAAGATCGTACTTTTCATCCATGATCTTTTGACGTGTTTTTCAGCCAAATATTTAGTCTAATTATGATTGTACTGCTGCGCTAGCACAGGTGAGTGTCTACATGCTTGTGGCACTTTGATGTGAGGACTGGGGCTGACAGTTACATCTAATAAAGTGTTTCAACTTGCATACAAAACTGTGTTAACCTTTCACCCCAGCGACGCCGACGTCACCATCTGATGGCGTCACCATATGGTAAGGGTTAGTCCTCTTCTAAACCTCTTAAGAGGAAATGGAAGAGGATTAAGAGGAATTTAGAGGAGGATTGAGAGGTTTAGAAGAGGATTAACCCTCTTCCATTTCATCTTGACCCTTTCCATACTGTGACGCCGATGTCTGCGTCACGGATGGAAAGGGTTGAGATGTATTGTAAGAATGGAACTCCGTCGTAAGTCAGAGCTCCTGTAATATATTTTAACAGTAGAACCTTGTTTATCCAGCACGAGTGGGGGGAAGCTTGTGCCGGATAAACTGTTTTACCGCTGTGCTGAGACTTAATCCAATAGAATTTCCCCTAATTTTTATTTTATGTCCAGGCCTATAGCGCCGGTAGGCTTTTTTGGTTGAGCCTAGTGGTCGGCCCAAGCCTGTCATGGCGCCATCTATTCCTGGCTGGTAGCTGCGGATTGGAACCCACAGCATCTAGGACGCGGGTGAAGCATGGGACCAGCACACTAACCACTCTGCCACTGCCTCCCCAATAGAATAAAACTCCTATAGAATTGCTAATAAAGTAAATATGCAGCCAGTCAGTTGTCACCTCGTGGGCACCGGGCAGCCTGGGCAGGTCACTGAGGTCAATACACTTCACACAATAAATATATATATATATATATATATATATATATATATATATATATATATATATATATATATATATATATATATATATATATATATATATATATATATAAAATATGGTATGGTATGGCGCCCATCTTGTATATCAGCCCCCCCCCAACCCCTTCACCTGGAGCTGGGTCCGCCACTGGCCAAAAGTGAGGTCAACTTCGGGTGGAGAGGTGTCTTGATATATACGTATGTAGTATGTATATATATGAAATGCCAGGTTAGGTTAGGTTAGGTATGGAATGTACACAGAATCACAAATATAGGTGGCTGAGTGGTTAGCGTGATGGCCCTGCGTTCAGGAGCTCCAGGAGGGATGCGGGTTCGAATCCTGGCCGCCACACAGCTGAGGTTTTACAGTCACCGTCGAGTGGCCTAAGACTACCCACATGCTGGCCTGAAGACCACCCATCAACCCAGGCTCTAGATAACCTCTCCAAAGAGAGGCTCAAAGACGAGTTCTGGGGGGCAGCATGAGCCAACACAAGATGGCGCCACTATAAACACTCGCCTGCACCAGAACGGGCTGGGCCGACCATCAGGCCCAACCGGGAGGAAGCCTACCGGCGCAATAGGCCGCGACGTAAACAAATAAATAAATAAATAAATATTTAAGTGTCTCGCTCCTGGGATTACATGTATGCCCCAGAACATATTCCCTCACATCACATAACACAAAGTAATGCGTATATACAATAATATTAATGATGATGATAATATAAATAACAGTGGTAATAATATTAGTTCAAATTCAGTACTACCATAGATACAGAGAGAGAGAGAGAGAGAGAGAGAGAGAGAGAGAGAGAGAGAGAGAGAGAGAGAGAGAGAGAGAGAGAGAGAGAGAGAGAGAGAGAGAGAGAGAGAGAGAGAGAGAGAGGAATTCTATAAATGTGAGAAAAAGAATGGAGGAAAAAGGTCAAGTCTGAGGCATTTGGTAAGATGCGCGTGGCCTCAGTGCTCAACTCGGTCTCCTCTTCCATAATTTTCAAAAAGTGCCCCCGCCCCCTTTATGAGCCTATGATGGCTACCCCCCCAAAAAAAAATCTGCCCCAATCACAGGCCTTAGATCAGTGGTTCTTAACCTGGGTTCGGCGAGCCACTCTCAAGGGTTCGGCGAAGACCCTCCCGAAAGACATTGCAATTTTGCAGTTGAATTTGAAGCAAATTTCTTTAATATTTTTATGGATTAAAATGGAATCCATTCTTCGTATTATTCAGAATTAATTTACTCTTGAGTTTTGAAGCAATTTTTCTTCCACTGGTATGTTTTTTTCTTTATTCTTGAGGGGTTGGGCTACTGTGCGGAGGTTTTTGTTATGGGTTCAGTGCCTCTCAAAAGGTTAAGAACCACTGCCTTAGATGATATGAAGAAACAGGGGGAGAGGGGGGGAGGGGGGTCGAGAGGAGCGAAGACCCCTGTTAGGTTAGGTTTTGTCGTGTTACGTGTTACAGTGTGGCTGACAGAAGTTATCGTAAGTGTTTGGGGTATTAAAAAAAGCCCCCTAAGTGTGTGTGTGTGTGTGTGTATTTACCTAGTTGTGACATATGGGAGGGGCCAAGGGGGTCAAATTAGGTTAGGTAATTTATGTTAGGGTAAGTTTGGTTAGATTTTAGGTTAGTTTAAATTTACTCTGCTTGCTCAAATCAAATATGAAAACAAGGAAGGGCCGAGTGGGTCAAATTAGGTCATGTTAGAATAAGTTAGGTTAGATTTTTTGACCTGCAGTGTGTGCCAACGGTAGTTTGGGGTAGAGCGAGCAACGTTCCTAGACTGTCGTTCTTGGCGTATTGTCTTTGCCAATTTCTGACCCAAAACTATCGCCCCACAAAGATAACAATATGCACTTATACTTATTGTTAAAATCTGTAATTATTGCAATATTTATGCACCAGAAACCGGAAAATACAATGTTATGCGTACGGTAATCTGGTAACGTTGAGGGGGAGTGAGGGAGAAAAATATAGCTTTGTCCTAGGGTCCCACGGGTGTTATTCTATACATTTACCGTCCCTTGTACCAATGACTGGCACCACACAAATCTATGGCACTATGAACACTGCCTGGTCTAACATAACACCGTCTGCGGCACAGCATAGCACCTGAGCCCATGTCACAGGAGAGGGGGGTCACACGGTAAGTTAACCAGGTAGCAAGACGCCGTAACACTGGGTAACTAATGTGTCTTGCATCACGTAACACCATAACATAGCACTGTCTGTGGCACTGTTAACACCGTCTGGCACTGCATAACACCTGAGAACCCCCCCCCCCACACACACACACACACACGCACACACACACACACCGTCACCTTAACACAGCCTGTAACAACCCTATCATGTGTCCAGGTAACAGAATACTAATGTCACAACGCGTAACACTCTCTGGGATCACGTAACACTTCTAAACACTGTCACGTCACACTGCCCGTCACAGCAACACACTGATGTAGTAACACAGGACACTACAGCCCCGTAACACACATTTATCCCTTCCCCAGTAACACAATAATGAATTCTAACACTGTCTTACCCCAAATAACACTCCGCTAGGCCTTGGTAAGAATCGGATAGGCCTAAGAGAATATTACTATACACGTCAAGCCCAAAAACACATATTAGACAAGGCTTTCGTAGGCGTTGTGGGCATTTCCAGGGGTAGTTAATGACCCTTCCTCTGTACCATGGACGGGAGAAAACACTCAGGAAAACACGATTGACCTTCTGGTAGGCCTTTGAAAGCATTACTCTGTGGGTGACGGAAGGGGTCACCCAAGAACACATATTAGACAGGCTTTCGTAGGCGTTTCCAGGGGTAGTTAATGACCCTGGTGATAGTGTGACCCTTCCTCTGTACCATGGGCGGGAGAAAACACGATTGACCTTCTGGTAGGCCTTTGAAAGCATTACTCTGTGGGTGACGGAAGGGGTCACCCAAGAACACATATTTGACAAGGCTTTCGTAGACGTTTCCAGGGGTAGTTAATGACCCTGGTGATAGTGTGACCCTTCCTCTGTACCATGGGCGGGAGAAAACACGATTGACCTTCTGGTAGGCCTTTGAAAACATTACTCTGTGGGTGACGGAAGGGGTCACCCAAGAACACATATTTGACAAGGCTTTCGTAGACGTTTCCAGGGGTAGTTAATGACCCTGGTGATAGTGTGACCCTTCCTCTGTACCATGGAAGGTAGAAAACACTCACGGGAAAACGATTTATCTCTTTTTTTGACCTTTTAGAACAGCTGATTTTGGGGCCAGTAGATGCTGGAGGTCACCGAGTTACCCACGCACGTATTTGACAAGGCTTTCGTAGGCGTTTTAGGCATTTCCAGGGGTAGTTAATGACCCTGGTGGTAGTTGAACCCTTCCTCTGTACCATGGACGTGAAAAAACACTGTCTTACCCCAAAACACTGCAAACACTCCTGAAAACACGTCGTTGAGGAGAGTTTGTTTGGACGATCAGCCGAGTGATTTTGGCGCGCACCGATTATCGTACTCAGCACAGCCGCGTATTACTGGTTTGATGACTGTTGCCAGAGGCCCAATAATTCACCATTTCAGCAGTAATAAGGCGGTTAATTGGGTGCTGGAAGCAGCTTTGGGGGCAGAAATCTCAGCTTTCCATCCTCCCGCTCGGCGCCATTATTTTACTAACTTATCTATTAGATAATTCTTCATGTCCGATTCTTTTTTCAAAGTTTTGCTTATATATATATATATATATATATATATATATATATATATATATATATATATATATATATATATATATATATATATATATATATATAGATATAGATATATATATATATATATATATATATAGAGATAAATATATATATATATATATATATATATATATATATATATATATTTATATATAAATATAGATATATATATATATATATATATATATATATATATATATATATATATATATATTTATATATATATATATATATATATATATATATATATATATATATATATATATATATATATATATATACATATACATATATATATATATATATATATATATATATATATATATATATATATATATATATATATATATATTTAGTAACCTACCTGTCACCACACCCAGGCGCCCGATAACCCCCTCAGCGACCCCAGGAGACTCACTGCCTTGTGGCTGGCGTCCACCGTCTGGATGGGCTACTCACGTTACTTCCGGGTTCTTGGTCCCCTGAAGTGCGACTCCCAGGCGTGTGTGCTACCCTGTGTTCTCTCCGAGAGCGAACAGCGCGCGTGAAATCCAGCCTCTGGCCACCAGTGCACTTTACTGTGGAGAAAGCAACCCCTTCCACTTCGGCGGGCTCAGAGAAACACAGTCCGCCGGTTTAACGTGGTTTATTTCCTTTGTCACAGTTCCCACACTGATCCACCGGGGTCCGGCCACTTGTTGACCGTCGAAACCCTCTACTAAAGTCCACAAACCCAAACACAGCCAATTCCAGGCACTTTCTTCAAGGGGGTCCGTGCACCGCCACGCTACGAGCCTCAGGTCCCGACCGAGGTTCAGATCCCACTGCCTGCCGGCGTCCCCCAAGGCCCTCGTGCGCGCCCCAATCACAGGCCTTCCCGCTCGGTGACGATACTTCCTGGCGGGAACCTCTGGCAGCCGTAACATCACCCCCTCCTGTGAAAAGATGGAGCGTCCTCGGTCCCCAATAAAAAGAAAACACACATCCCGCCCAAATAAAGTAAACTCGGCTAAACATGTGCTCAGTCACAAACAAAGTCATCCATCCACCCGGGGTCGTTGCCCTCCTGGGCCTCCTTACCTCCGGCCCAAGATTACCTCCTGCAGAGGTGTGTCCAGGGGACACACCTCCTCGCCCGCGTCCTCCTCCAACCCCATGGGCTCCGGTTCCCTCGGGTCCAGGTCCTCCTCATCCTCCGTCACCAGGGGCTCCTCGACCCCCAGCCCCAGGTCCGCTTCCTCCTCCTCGCTGCCCGCCAGCGAAGCTTCCTCCTCCCAGGAGAAGTCCCCGGGACCGTGGTACCGCCAGAGCCGGTCCGCGTGCACCACCATGGCACGCCTGTGAGGCCCCTGTCGTATGCGGAATGTGATGTCAGAAAGGACCCGTTCCACGTCAGGGCCCCTCCCAGGGACTCTGGAACTTGGGAGACAACCCTTTCTTCCTCCGAGGGTTGTGCAACCACACTTTGTCCCCCTCCTTGAAAGGTGGTGACTTGGCCCGCCGATCGTACCGGTCTTTCATCGTCTCGCCCGACACCTTCAGGTTAGCCCTCACCTGATGGTGTACTTGCTGGAGACGGTCCTGGAGGGCGATAGCGTAGGGGGTGACTGTACTCCTCGTCCGGCGGCCTGCCAGTCACCAGATCCACTGGCAGCCGGAACTCCCGTCCACACATCAGCCGCGCGGGCGTGTACCCAGTCACCTCGTGTTCGGCCGAGCGGTAAGCCATCAGTATCAGGGGGATTTTCAAGTCCCAATCCTCCTGTCCCTCCTGGCAATACTTTGCCAACTCCTGACCTAGGGCGCGATTGTAGCGTTCCACCATGCCATCTGACTGAGGCCGTAGGGGTGTGGTACGAGTCTTTTTAATGCCCAGCAAGGTACAGCACTCCCGGAACACGGCCGACTCAAACTCCCTCCCTTGGTCGGAGTGCAACTCGTGCGGCACACCAAACCGGGCAAAGAACTCGTCCACCAACACCCCCGCCACTGTGCCCGCCTCATGGTTCGGGAGAGGGAACGCTTCCGGCCACTTAGTAAAATAGTCCATGGCCACGCACACAAAGCGATTCCCCCGAACTGTCTTAGGGAATGGGCCCACAATGTCCACTGCTACCCTCTCCATGGGTGCCCCTACCTGGTACACCTGTAAGGGAGCCACAGTCCTTCTCCCGGGGCCCATCTTGGCACAACACACGTCACAACTCCTGCACCACTCAGTCGCGTCCTTTCGCATGCCTACCCAGTACACACGCTGCTTTAACCTCCCAAGGGTCTTACGCACACCGAAGTGGCCGCTCGCACTACCACCGTGAGCCTCGCGCACCAGTTCCTTTCTCATTTTCCCAGGAACTATTGTCTGCCAGAAGACCACACCGCCGCCACTTGTCTCCCACCGCCTCTGCAGCACCCCATCATCACCAGGCGTAGCACTGCCCACTGTTGCCACAACGCCTTAGCTGCAGGGCTCAACGGTGCAACACTTTCCCAAGGCGGTTTTTCCTCGCCTTCTTCCCGCAGTGTCACTATGGGCCCAATTTCCGCGTCCTCCCGCTGGGCCTGTCCGAGGTTCTCTCCCAACTAGTGTAACTGTCAACCGCGGCAGCCTTCACGCTCACAGGCTCCCTCCCGGCGGCTGCAATGCGCACAGTCACTTTCGCAGGACGGCGACTTAAACTGTCCGCATTACCGTGCAGTTTCGGCCGGTACTCAATGTGGTAGTCGTGCTGTTCAAGCTTGCCAATCCACCTGGCCAGCTGACCCTCCGGGTTCCTGAGGTTCTTTAACCACCTCAGCGCAGCATGGTCCGTCCT
>NC_066509.1:40116284-40148784 GCF_024679095.1 Eriocheir sinensis
TTATATATATATATATATATATATATATATATATATATATATATATATATATATATATATATATATATATATATATATATATATATATATATATATATATATATATATATATATATATATATATATATATATATATATATATATATATATATATATATATATATATATATATATATATATATATATATATATATATATATATATATATATATATATATCTAAATTTATAAATATATTTATATATAGATATATATATATATATTGATTGATTGATTGAGTGATTGATTGATAAATTATTGTTGCAGGTAAAGAACAAGGGAGAATTAAGGGAGGAGCATGCCATCCCAACATATATATATATATATATATATATATATATATATATATATATATATATATATATATATATATATATATATATATATATATATATATATATATATATATATATATATATATATATATATATATATATATATATATATATATATATATATATATATATATGTTACGCTCAATGTGGATAATTGCCTAATGTGAACATTAGGCAGAAAATTGCCAATTGTTGACATTAGGCAAGCTATTTGCACAATGTTTACAATAGGCAAATTACCTGCATAATGTTGACTTTAAGCAAGACTTTCAGATTAGGCAATGGTATTTTGCCTGATGTGAATAGAATGAAGAACTACGATCGCTGAATTGGAGATTCAAAGAATGTTGTTCGAAGCCTTGAATCTATCATTAAGAGTCGTTGTGAACAGGGTAAGCGAGGAGCACATTTCATTTTGTGAGCATTGCCATCAAAAAAGAAACAGAAAAGTTCTAAAGGGTCTGGTTGTGAAACCAATACGCAGTCATCATAATATCTATTCAAGATGCCAGATCGATCTTATAAATTTTCAAACATTGCCAGATGGAGGCTTCAAGTACATCATGACATTTGTAAATCACTTTACCAAATTCTGCGTGTTGCGTCCATTTACAACAAAAAGAGCAGAAGAGGTTGCAGCGAATTTTCTAGACATTTTTTTGACATTTGGAGCACCTGCTATTTTGCAGTCAGACAACGGACGGGAGTTTGTTAATGATATCATCGCTGAGCTTGCAGTGCTGTGGCCAAAGCTAATGCTGGGGACTGGACGTCCACGTCATCCTCAAAGCCAAGGCGCTGTTGAACGTCTAAACGGTGTCATCCAGGACAAACTGACCATTTGGATGAAGGAAAACAACAGCAGGAAGTGGTCAGTAGGCCTCAAGTTTGTTCAGTGGCAAGTTAATATCAGCCGTCATGAAACAACTTGCCACAGCCCATTCAAAGTTACGTTTGGACAAGATCCGCAGGTTGGATTAGAATAATCTATCCTGCCAAGTACAGCTCTTCGTGAGATATTTACCGAGGAAGACCTTGAGGCATTTCTGGACTCAAAAGAACCTGAAAATGCTGACACTGAACTTCCTACAGAGGCAGAAGCAGAGGCAGGGGCAGAGGCAGAAGCAGCGGCAGGGGCAGAGGCAGAAGCAGAGGCAGGGGCAGAGGCAGAAGCAGAGGCAGGGGCAGAGGCAGAAGCAGCGGCAGGGGCAGAGGCAGAAGCAGAGGCAGAAACAGAGACAGAAGCAGAGGCAGAAACAGAGGCAGAAGCAGAGGCAGAAGCAGAGGCAGGGGCAGAGGCAGAAGCAGAGGCAGGGGCAGAGGCAGAAGCAGAGGCAGAAACAGAGGCAGAAGCAGAGGCAGGGGCAGAGGCAGAAGCAGAGGCAGGGGCAGAGGCAGAAGCAGAGGCAGGGGCAGAGGCAGAAGCAGAGGCAGGGGCAGAGGCAGAAGCAGAGGCAGGGGCAGAGGCAGAAGCAGAGGCAGAAACAGAGACAGAAGCAGAGGCAGAAACAGAGACAGAAGCAGAGGCAGAAGCAGAGGCAGAAGCAGAGGCAGAAGCAGAGGCAGGGGCAGAAACAGGGGCAGAGGCAGAAGCAGAGGCAGGGGCAGAGGCAGAAGCAGAGGCAGAAACAGAGACAGAAGCAGAGGCAGAAGCAGAGGCAGAAACAGAGACAGAAGCAGAGGCAGAAACAGAGACAGAAGCAGAGGCAGAAACAGAGACAGAAGCAGAGGCAGAAATAGAGGCAGAAGCAGAGGCAGAAGCAGAGGCAGGGGCAGAAACAGGGGCAGAGGCAGAAACAGAGACAGAAGCAGAGGCAGAAGCAGAGGCAGGGGCAGAGGCAGAAGCAGAGGCAGAAACAGAGACAGAAGCAGAGGCAGAAACAGAGACAGAAGCAGAGGCAGAAATAGAGGCAGAAGCAGAGGCAGAAGCAGAGGCAGGGGCAGAAACAGGGGCAGAGGCAGAAGCAGAGGCAGGGGCAGAGGCAGAAGCAGAGGCAGGGGCAGAGGCAGAAGCAGAGGCAGAAACAGAGACAGAAGCAGAGGCAGAAACAGAGACAGAAGCAGAGGCAGAAATAGAGGCAGAAGCAGAGGCAGAAGCAGAGGCAGAAGCAGAGGCAGGTGCAGATACAGGTGCAGAGGCAGGGGCAGAGGCAGAAGCAGAGGCAGGGGCAGATGCAGAAGCAGAGGCAGAAACAGAGGCAGGGGCAGAGGCAAAAGCAGAGGCAGAAACAGAGACAGAAGCAGAGGCAGAAACAGAGGCAGAAACAGAGGCAGAAGCAGAGGCAGAAGCAGAGGCAGGGGCAGAAACAGGGGCAGAGGCAGAAACAGGGGCAGAGGCAGAAACAGAGGCGGAGGCACAGGCAGAAGTAGGGGCAGAGGCACAGGCAAAGACAGAAACAGTAGTTTCAACTTTCCAAAAGATCCGTGCTTTGGCTGATCAAGGACAATCTAAGGCAGCAGCACGGATGACAAGACGCGGCAAACACCTGCTTAGACCATTGTCCATCGGTCAGTGTGCTACGCTGAGGGTACCGGGTGTGGATCGTGGTCCAACAGATCCCATAAATCTGTTAGTAGTCGTCATCAAGGAACAAGATGGGCTATACACTGTTGGTTGCTGGGAGGGAATTCTAGGACCAAAATTTACAGCTGCAGACCTGAGTGCAATCGAACAGCCTCTGATAAAAGCGGAAGAGGTTCCTGATGTCTGCCTATCAATTAGAACAACAACAGCAAGAGCCACTGGCGGGCAAGGATATACAAAGTGTCAGTGTACAACCGAGACCACCGAGACTCCAGGCCCCACACATCCCTCGTGACGTCATCAGGACTGGTGTTCAGATATCCCGCGCGCCTATTATGCTGTCTGCTCGCCTCCCCCTTCCTCTCTCTCTCTCTCTCTCTCTCTCTCTCTCTCTCTCTCTCTCTCTCTCTCTCCATTTTTATATATTTTTCATCAGAGAGAGAGAGAGAGAGAGAGAGAGAGAGAGAGAGAGAGAGAGAGAGAGAGAGAGAGAGAGAGAGAGAGAGAGAGAGAGAGAGAGAGAGAGAGAGAGAGAGAATGGGCGGAATCTCTCTCTCCATTTTCTTATATATTTTTCATCAGAGAGAGAGAGAGAGAGAGAGAGAGAGAGAGAGAGAGAGAGAATAACACGAAATGTATGGGAATCAATCTCTCTCTCTCTCTCTCTCTCTCTCTCTCTCTCTCTCAAAACGCGGCTCGACAAGGTGCTACCTGGATTGTATATTTTATCTCACCTGGGCATGTCTTTCCAACTTATGTGTCTCACAGAACACCCTTGTACGGGTCATAAAGCCTTCTGAGTACTTATCTTCCTTGCAACTCCTTGTAACTCTCTCTCTCTTCTCTGTTCACACACACACACACACGGAAACAAACAGAGAATTATTTGACCCCTTAGGGCTAGTTTATTGGACACCCCGATCACCATCCTGAGTCGGCAGAGTAATAATTAAAAAAAAAAAAAAGTGGCAGGCATCCAAAAGGAAATGCCTCTTTCTTCCTTTGGCAATAGCTGTATAAGAAATTATTCCTTTTTGTATCAATTATATATATATATATATATATATATATATATATATATATATATATATATATATATATATATATATATATATATATATATATATATATATATATATATATATATAAACTTTATCATCTTTTTATTGCATGAAACTGAAAGCTTAAATGTATCTCATTGATAATAGTTATAAACACATTTGCTATCCTGTTTACTTTTTTTAAGAGATTAGTATGAAAGGAAGGAAAGAAAAGGCGGGCAGTCAAGATGATACATTATGTTTATAAGAGTTAGGAAATAGTGTTGCATTACTAAAAATATATTTTGCAAGAGGTTGTACGGGGAAAAGGGATGATTAGTATGGTTAGATGACATCAAACGTGGAAATCTGATCTGATGTATGAAAATCATTATACCTAATGATTAATAGGGGAAGTGCTGTGTTAGAGAGAGAGAGAGAGAGAGAGAGAGAGAGAGAGAGAGAGAGAGAGAGAGAGAGAGAGAGAGAGAGAGAGAGAGAGAGAGAGAGAGAGAGAGAGAGAGAGAGAGAGAGAGAGAGTGTCATTACCTATATCACCTTTAATAGTGAGTATAATTTTGGTCATGAGGATATCTAATTCTAACAGATACTGTTTCCAAGGTATAAAATCCTATTTCATGAGAACAAACAAAATATATTGCCTTTGGCATGAGCATTTAGAATGAAGCTTAGCTGTAAAATTTACAACACTGAGTATTTCCATCCTATCCCATGTTAATTTGCACTACTTTATGAGAACAAACATAATATATTACCTTTGGCATAAGCATTTAGAATGAAGCTTAGCTGTAATATTTACAACACTGAGTATTTCCATCCTATTCCATGTTAATTTGCACTACTGTACTTTATGAGAACAAACATAATATATTACCTTTGGCATGAGCATTTAGAATGAAGCTTAGCTGTAATATTTACAACACTGAGTATTTCCATCCTATTCCATGTTAATTTGCACTACTGTACTTTATGAGAACAAACATAATATATTACCCTTGGCATGAGCATTTAGAATGAAGCTTAGCTGTAATATTTACTACACTGAGTTTTTCCATCTTATTCCATGTTCATTTCACTCTACATACTACTTCATTAATGTCTTTAGTTTTCGATTCTTTTGCACATCCTTATTAGCTACAATACTGTTATTTTCTCTAGCACAGAAATTGTTTAGTAGTGCATTGGTAGATGCCCAGATTATCATCTTTTCTACTTTTTCTGTACTATGGCCACCGCCACAGACATCACTGTGGAAAAGAGCATCATCCTCTGCTAAAGCATTTAGGGTAAGCTCTGTTGCCAGATTGCGTTGGTTCATCGAGTGTATAAATAAAGGGTTCTTTGCTAGTTTGTTAATGATTATATAATTGTACATTACAATGTTTGTTGTGATATCATCTGGATATAAGAGAGAGCCTCTACTAAGTCCTTGAATGTAGCTATGGTTTTCAGGCAGTGTGTCAGCTAAATCAGTACAAGTTACTATATCTTTGCAGAAAAGGCATTTCATTTTTTTGCAGACAGCATAACAGCAGTATCCAGCTAAGTATGTTATGACAGCAAGGACATCTTTACATTTTTCAGTGTCTTCCCTTGTCACGTCTAAAAGCCCTAAGTCTTCTACACGCAGATTATCTTGATTTTCTAAGCCTTCCCAATTAGTTTCACCCAAATTCTTTAAATTAATGCTGCCTTGGTGTAAGACTGACATCATTCTTAATTTTTTTTCACATTCAAACATTTGTCTTACTGAAATATTATACTGTGCACCTGCAAGTTGACGGTATTTACCAAATCTGGCCTCCAAATTATCAGTTTGAAACTTGCCAGGTAAAACATATTTCAATTTCAATTCATTTATACAGTAACTTGTTAGTTCCACCATTGCATGTGTAGTATGTTTTAAGGCTGCAAATGTTTCTTTTGTTAACTTGCCCGTGGAGTTCTTCATACTATCCCACATTTCAAGCCAGTCACAGAAACTGTTCAGAAACACATACTTTTCATCATCAGCAGCATCAGTTAGGGGAGTGGCATATTCTTTCTTAAGTCTAAAGCCTTTAAAATGGGTTTTTAACATTCATGATGTCCCACCACTTGCAAAAGATTTTAATATATTCTGCAACATCATCAACTAAGGGTAAGCACTTTGTTTTACCAAATGTTATCAGTGCTTCAATAATATATTCATTAAATATTTGTAAAACTAAGTTTACATTTTGTCTTTCAAGGTTGGATGGAGACAAGGCTTTCAGTGTTAATTTATATGAATGCTTAAGAAGTGACTCAGCTTCAAGGGTGTAAAGTTTCTGCAAGGTGGCAAAGGAGCATTGAGTATTTTATTACAATTTTGATATTGCTGCTGAGGTTAAACTGTGGGAATGTCATACATCTGTCTGCATTTTTTTTATTTAACCAGTTATTCCTGATGCATTTCAATATATGTACAGAGTCATATAAGAAAAACAGAGGCCTTGAACTCTGTGCAGGATGTGGATATACTATGGATACAGTTGGTGGTGAGGCAAAAATGATAAAGCTTTCTTGTTGATGGCATTGTTGTCTGTCACTACACATATTACTTTGAACCCAATCTCTTCTAAGCCAATGATCACTTGTTTAAAAGAGAATGCAGTGTTTCTGCCTTTATCAGCTTTGTAGGAATGATGTGGACTACCTCCTTAAAGGTTGAACAAATGCTATTTATCATAAAGACAAATGCACTGGTTGCAGCTTCAGTACTGTTAAATGCTGATCCCACAACATTACCCCCTTTGTAATCAAAGTAAGGCTTCAAATGAATTTCATCCAACATCAGAGTTACAGTTTTGTCAAGTGTAGATAATAACTTAAATTTTTGTTTAATATACATAAGGAAATGGCTCTCATTTTGTTCTAGTGCAGGATTCAAGTGAACTGATAAAGTTAGCTTTCTGAGTGAGGTGTAGTTAGGTAAAATAAGTGTTCCTGTGTCCCTCAATAGCCTGTACCCTTGAGGAGAGCAGTGGTACAAGAGTGAAGCAAAAACCATGAGCTCAGATGAATAATTCAACTTTGTCAGAGTCATTAGGTATAACTGTTCACATACAAATTTTAGAGCACGGATGTGCTTGAAAGACTGATCTTGCAGAAGGGACAGAAATGACAGTACTAGTTGTATCACAGTAATTGCTGACGGTGGATTATCTTTTTGTTCACCAGTGTCAAGAGTACGCAATTTTAACAGTAAGTCCTCAAGAACATTAATATCAGTAACAGATGAAGGAACTGCATAATCTCCTATCTTTTGAATTTGTACATCACCAGTAAATGCATGCACTTTGCAATCAGCTTTGACCAAGAGTGACTGTATAAGTTTAGGATGTGGAGCATATATGATGTGACAGATCAGAAGGTTTTCCTCTTGTTTGATCACTGACCAATAGCTTCTATCCAAAGAGTCTAACTTTCCAAGGAGTTCATCAATGGTACTAAATTTTTTTTCTTCCCAGTAGTTTTCATGATCTGCTGCACTTTGTGCAAATGCAGCCTGAAGTGCAGACTCCTCAATTCGTTTCCTTTTGGAGTCTGGGGACTCTCTTGACCGAGTTGTTTTAGACAAATATGATGGGCAGCCTGGTAAGAGTGAAGGAACTGCTCCATCATGAAGATAAGGCTTTTCCAACCTAACTGAAACCTTTCTACCAGTGTTCTGATCAAAGTAAGAAGTTTCCCACCTAATGTCCTCTGGCTTGAAATGTAACTCACAGACCTGCAAGGGTGATATTAGTGCATGAACGTTTTGCAAAGTGACAAGAAATTCCCAGAAAACACAGCACAGAGCAGGACAGAAAACTGCATCTCACAATTTTAAATGTAAGGCCAAACACACATTGAGACACAAGCGACGGACACATATTGCAACACAGATAACGCAGGCGACACAGCACAGAGCATGACAGAAAACAGCATCTTGCATTTTAAATGTAAGGCTGGATACACATTGTAACAACAGGTGACACAGCACAGAGCATGACAGAAAACAGCATCTTACAATTTCAAATGTAAGGCCAGACACACTGCAACACAGGTGACACAGCAGAGCAGGGCAGAACACTGTATCCATTGTATCTCACAATTTTAAATGTAAGGACAGACAGCAGACATACATTGTAACAGCACAGAGCAAGTCAGAAAACTGCATCCTACAATTTTAAGTGTAACGCAAGACACATTGCAACACAGGTGACACAGAACAGAGCAGGACGGAAAGCAGCATCTTACAATTTAAATGCAAGGCCGGACACTCATTGTGACACATTAAAGAGCAGGGAAAAAATGGTATCTCACAGTTTTAAATGTAAAGCCAGACACACATTGTAACACAGTGCAGAGCAGAACAGGAAAATGCATGATACAGTATGAATATAAGACAGGGCACACATTTAGAATAAAAAAATCTATATAATTGGGATACTATGCCTTTATGTATGTAGAATACCTATAATTAATTTACAAAGCCTTGAAGACTCATAAGCATAAATGTATAGTGAGTTGTCAGCATAAGCAGCATAAGAAATGGTAGTTATTGATGATGTTTCAAAATCAGTAAGAAAATCTGACATGTCACTACCTAACAATACTGGGTAAAACCAATATGAAGTACCTACCTACATAGAACCACAGTAGGTACGAATAATCAGTCGATAGGTTATGTAGAGATTAGGAGTGATAGTTCAGATACGTTAACCCCATGGGGTCGAGGGGCGAAGCCCCTGTTAGTTGTTAGGTTATGTAGAGATTAGGTGTGATAGTTCAGATATGTTATTTAACCAAAAATGCCTTCAAGTGACTACATTTAGTGATGAGGATTTTTGCAAAGACTGGGGTGATCAAGGTCTTTTTTAATGGTTTGCCCAGGAAAAGTCTCCAAAATGAAAACCACCTGTTTAAAGGAAAATTAATTATGGTCTGTCCAGAAAAACAGTGGCAGTCATGCACGGAAGTTTTACTCATACAGAATTTGACATAATGCCGAGTTAAGCTTGTTTTGAAATGCTGGAACAAGTACTTACGGTAGGTAGGTAATATTGCTGATGAGGGGCACACACCCTGTCTGCCAACTCATACATACAATTAATAAATTCACCAATAGCAAGAAATTTTATACAAGGGACCATCTCAAAACCAATTACCTTGCTATATTTGCTGGGAAAGAAGTTTTCCCTCCGAATAGCTCGTATCCACTTCTCTTTACAGTCACTGTCTGTTGGAAACCCAAACACATGCACTTTAGGACCTTTCTTATAGTTTCCCTTGCACCTTGGGACAACACAAGCACTGGGCATATTGAATATCCATGCACAAATAGACTGGCCGCCGCCGGAGTCGCTGGTCGCTGTGTTTGAACTTGGTATGTTTGCTGCGCTGCAACGGGGACTGAACACCAGTCCTGATGACGTCACGCCCCGGCTGGCGGGGATGTGTGGGGCCTGGAGTCTCGGTGGTATCGGTACAACTCATTGCACATCAGGACGATGCAGTTGTCTAAGAAAAAATCTTAAATGTAACTCGTGATGTCACCCGGGGAGATCATGCAAAAATTACTAAGTCGCCTTCACTCAACCTTGAGATATCCTTCATTGACTTTAATCTCTTTTATTGATCATTAAATGAATTTATTTGTTTATTGTATTAAATTGCAATTCTTGAAACTGTCTCTTTATCGACCGTAATATATGCTAACGTAAGTCTCTAACAATATGCACAATGTTAACATTACGCAAATTTTGTTAAAGCAATTCACATTGGGTACAATTGAGCTGCATAATGTGAACATCAGGCAGTTTTTTGCCTAATATTGACAATTTGTAGACATTAAGCAAATAGCTTGCCTAATGTCAACATTAGGCAATTTTCTGCCTAATGTGTACATTAAGCAATTATCCACATTGAGCGTAACATATATATATATATATATATATATATATATATATATATATATATATATATATATATATATATATATATATATATATATATATATATATATATATTTTTTTTTTTTTACAGCAAAGGAGGCAGCTCAAGGGCACACAAAAAAAGAAAACAATAATAAAAAAAAAAGACCGCCACTCGCTGCTCCCAAAAAAGAAACAAAAGAGGTGGCCGAAAGGAGCATCAAATACGGGAGGAGAGGTGTCCTGATACCCTCTTGAAAGAGTTCAAGGCGTAGGCAGGAGGAAATACAGATGAAGGAAGATTGTTCCAGAGTTTACCAGCGTGAGGGATGAAAGAGTGAAGATGCTGGTTTACTCTTGCATAAGGGGTTTGGACAGTATAGGGATGAGCATGAGTAGAAAGTCGAGTGCAGCGGGGCCGCGGGAGGGGGGGAGGCATGCAGTTAGCAAGTTCAGAAGAGCAGTTAGCGTAGAAATATCGATAGAAGATAGAAAGAGAGGCAACATTGCGGCGGAATTTAAGAGGTAGAAGACTATCAGTATGAGGAGGAGAGCTGATGAGACGAAGAGCCTTTGACTCCACTCTGTCCAGAAGAGCTGTGTGAGTGGAGCCCCCCCACACATGAGATGCATACTCCATACGAGGGCGGACAAGGCCCCTGTATATGGACAGCAACTTTGCAGGGGAGAAGAACTGGCGGAGACGGTACAGAACGCCCAGCCTCGAGGAAGCTGATTTAGTAAGAGATGAGATATGAAGTTTCCAGTTGAGATTTTGAGTTAAGGATAGACCGAGGATGTTTAGTGTTGAGGAAGGTGATAGCTGGGTGTTGTCAAAGAATAGGGGATAGTTGTTTGGAAGATTGTGTCGAGTGGATAGGTGGAGAAACTGTGTTTTTGAGGCGTTGAAGGACACCAGGTTTTTCTTGCCCCAATCGGAAATAATAGTAAGGTCTGAGGCTAAGCGTTCTGCAGCCTCCAGCCTTGAGTCGTTAAGTTCCTGAAGGGTGGGTCTTCTATTAAAAGAAGTTGAGTAATGCAGAGTGGAATCATCGGCGTAGGAATGGATAGGACAGTTCGTTTTGG
Source organism: Eriocheir sinensis (assembly GCF_024679095.1). NCBI lineage: Eukaryota > Metazoa > Arthropoda > Malacostraca > Decapoda > Varunidae > Eriocheir > Eriocheir sinensis. The sequence goes on from NC_066509.1 coordinate 40,127,268, forward strand.
AAAGAGCATCAATGAATAACAGAAAAAGATTGGGAGATAGGACAGAACCCTGTGGGACACCACTGTTAATAGATTTAAGGGAAGAACAGTGACCGTCTACCACGGCAGAAATAGAACGGTCAGAAAGGAAACTGAAGATAAAGGTACAGAGAGAAAGATAGAAACCGTAGGAGGGTAGTTTAGAAAGCAAAGATTTGTGCCAGACCCTATCAAAAGCTTTTGATATGTCCAGCGCAATAGCAAAAGTTTCACCGAAACGGCTAGGAGAGGATGACCAAGAGTCAGTTAAGAAGGCTAGGAGATCACCAGTAGAACGCCCCTTGCGGAACCCATACTGGCGATTAGATAGAAGGTCAGAAGTGGAAAGGTGCTTTTGAATTTTCCGGTTAAGGATTGATTCAAAAGCTTTAGATAGACAAGAAAGTAAAGTTATAGGACGGTAGTTTGAGGGATTGGAGCGGTCACCCTTCTTAGGTACAGGCTGTATGAAGGCATACTTCCAGCAAGAAGGAAAGGTAGATGTTGACAGGCAGAGGCGAAAGAGTTTGACCAGGCAGGGTGACAGCACGGAGGCACAGTTTTTAAGGACAATAGGAGGCACTCCATCAGGTCCATAAGCCTTCTGAGGATTGAGGCCAGAGAGGGCATAGAAAACATCATTTTGAAGAATCTTTATAACAGGCATAAAAAAGTCAGAGGGGGGATGAGTAGGAGGAATATGCCCAGAATCGTCCAGAGTGGAGTTTTTAGAAAAAGTTTGAGAGAAGAGTTCAGCCTTAGAGATAGATGAGACGGCAGTGTCGCCGTCAGGACTGAGGAGTGGAGGGAAAGATGAAGAAGTGAAGTTGGAGGAGATATTTTTGGCTAGATGCCAGAAGTCACGGGAAGAGATAGAGAAAGCAAGGTTTTGAGATTTTCTATTAATGAATGAATTTTTGGTTAGTCGGAGAATAGATTTGGCACGATTTCGGGCAGAAATGTAAAGTTCATAATTAGCATTAGTTTGAAGGGTCTGGTACCTTTTGTGAGCTATCTCTCTATTATTGACAGCACGAGAGCAAGCGTGATTAAACCAAGGCTTTTAGCGTGAGGAGTAGAAAGAACGAGGAATGTATGCCTCCATTCCAGAGACAATCATATATATATATATATATATATATATATATATATATATATATATATATATAGATATATATATATATATATATATATATATATATATATATATATATATATATATATATATATATATATATATATATATATATATATATATATATATATATATATGCATCACAGAGGTGATTGTCTCTGGAATGGGCATACATTATAGCATCATCATGACCATTTCTGCTGCAACCCCACTCCCTCAACAATCTACCATAACTAACCCAACTCCTGCTAAACCTGTCTACATTTAACACGTCCTAACCTAACATGGTAGGTCCCCAAGTTTGTTAGGTGGAAAGGGGTTAGTATAAGAGAGTCAAGTCATATTTACCTGTTATTTTATTTATTCCTTATTTAGATTTTTTTGGGGGGTAGGTGGGCTGGGCATGCCAGGCTCTCAACACTTTTACAAGTATTTTATGTTAAGACTATATCGGAATAGGTAGATTTGATGAGAATGGTAAAGTAAGATTAAAATATTTTGATAGCATTGGTCAAACAGTTTCTGGTGATATAATGTTAGGTTAGAAGTACTCAAAAGAACGGAATTAAGATTAATGCTTTGAATTTTTTTGAATAGCTGTATTGTGTAATATCCTCCTACTTAGAGAAAAGCATTTTAGAAAAGTAGGTAATGAAAAGTAGTATTTATGGCCATGTTCATGACAATTAAAAAGCTTATGTCTTATGATGCATGTAAATAAAATACCAGTACTGATTTAGCCTTCCATCACAGCATGTATTAAATGTTATTGCAGAAGGTATGGGAAATAAATAGCATGCCATAGTGAAACGATTAAGAGACTTGCTTCACATTTATACCCTGACAGTGCCTTCCCTGGGAGTGGACCCCGTACGCAGGATGACTGTGAGAGGCGTTGGTACAACGTACAACAAAAATCAAAGCCTTGCATTGCCAAGTTCAAGAATGAGCAGCGGCAGACTGGTAATTTTTTTTAGTTGTTATGTCTTTAAATGTAAAACGTATATTAGTTAGTTTTTTATGTGCTCACAGAATGCAGCTATACTGGCCACAATGCCTTTATTTCAGCTTAAAGTTAATAAGTTCATAGCAGTGAACTGCATATTTGATATAGAATTTTTTTTAATGTTCATCTGTCAATGACTATCAATCTATCTAAATACCTTGGTTGTCTTCCCCCAGTGAAGGGTTTTAGCCAAGACAGGCACACACTTACTCACACACTCACACTCATGTACACCACTCTCTCAGCTGCACAGCCCCTGAGGGAGTAAAAAAGGCCCTCACTGTATGGGGGATTAGCTGCACAGTTCAGGCAGGGAACTTCCACACCAAGGCCTCACAGCATACACTGGTTTACCCCTGCCCCATCATAACAATGACATTTTCCCCAGCACCTGAGTGCCCCACACATGTGGCACCACAGATACGCAGGCGCCTGCCTATATAACTATGACATTTACTGTGGTAGATAAACTGGTGTATGACATCATAGGCTGCTCGTCTCATGTATTTGAAGGGGTACCAGAGCCATTCAGCATTGACATGATGTACTAGGGATAGGACAGCAGCAACAGTCAAGCAGCAGTGAAATATTGACTGGCCTGTATGTTTTGGCAAAAACTTTATATTCTCATTAAAACAATTTATTAATTACCCTTAAATTCATATTCTTTGTAGATACACACTTTATCAGTATTGCTAGAGACCATCCCAGCACATTGTTCATTACTTGTGGAAAAGATACCATTAGCTGCTCCGGCAACAGCCACCGCTTCAATATCTGCTGGCCCTATGACACCAGCCACTGCTTCATCATCTGCTGGCCCTATGACACCAGCCACTGTTTCATCATCTGCTGGCCCTATGACACCAGCCACTGCTTCATCATCTGCTGGCCCTATGACACCAGCCACTGCTTCATCATCTGCTGGCCCTATGACACCAGCCACTGCTTCATCATCTGCTGGCCCTATGACACCAGCCACTGCTTCATCATCTGCTGGCCCTATGACACCAGCCACTGCTTCATCATCTGCTGGCCCTATGACACCAGCCACTGCTTCATCATCTGCTGGCCCTATGACACCAGCCACTGCTTCATCATCTGCTGGCCCTATGACACCAGCCACTGCTTCATCATCTGCTGGCCCAATGACACCAGCCACTGCTTCATCATCTGCTGGCCCTATGACACCTGCCACTGCTTCATCATCTGCTGGCCCAATGACACCAGCCACTGCTTCATCATCTGCTGGCCCAATGACACCAGCCACTGCTTCATCATCTGCTGGCCCAATGACACCAGCCACTGCTTCATCATCTGCTGGCCCTATGACACCAGCCACTGTTTCATCATCTGCTGGCCCAATGACACCAGCCACTGCTTCATCATCTGCTGGCCCTATGACACCTGCCACTGCAAGGGATGACAATGAAGCTGCTCCACCAGTCACCACCTACTTCATCGGAGTTAAGAGATGCCTTTCATAGGGCAGCAGTATAATTTTTTGATGCTGGGGCTGAATATTACTGCCTCAAGGCTATGATTTTGTCACTTTTTTTTATTTTTTATTACTGAGGAGGTTAGGGTGGAAGGGGTGAAAAATAATTTGTGCTGTTTTTCGACAGAAATGATTAGCAAATTCATTCAAAGCACAAAATTTACCGGAAAAAAAATTGTGTGCCATTGTGAGTGGGTTCACTTGAGATTGGGCTCCAATACGCCTCCGTGGTCTAGTGGTCAGCATGCCTGGCTTCTACGCGGGCCCGGGTTCGAATCCCGTCCTGGGCAGTCGGCGTGCAGCTCACCCAGCTGATCATCCTCCCTCTCGGGCTGGTCGATAAATGACTACCTGGGGAAACTGTGGTAGCCCAGATGTCACACTGGCCCTGTGTCCCGGGGTAATGGGCTCCCTCTCACCACAGGCTCAAGGCCCAATGTTACGGAGATGAGCACCGAGGCCACGCGCTGCTATAGCGTATGCCCCAACTTTACCTTTACCTTTATTGGCTCGACTGACAGACATGGCTTTGTATGTCGAAGGTCACTGGTTCAATCTCCACAGCCAGCACTCTCTAACTTGGATTTTCCGAGTTCCTAGAGCCTAGATTAATTTCTCGGTGTTAAATGAGGAGATTTGCACCGGCACCCAGTCATGGGTGTTACAAGATGCGTTGTTACAATCAGGGCGTCATTTGGCCTTCAAAAGTGGGAGCGAAAATAGGGCAGACAGTTTTATATATATATATATATATATATATATATATATATATATATATATATATATATATATATATATATATATATATATATATATATATATATATATATATATATATACCATCATTAGCTTATAACACCTTTAGGCACTGATCATATTTGCATTTTATGTAGTCTGTGATGCAGGCAGGATATTCATTAGCACCTAATTAGACTCATGCTGCTCTCCAGTGCTCTCTGATGAACTCACAATCAAAGATGTAGTATACCTATATGGTAGCATTGAGTAATCTTAGGTCACTTGGTAAAGTGTTCACCTAAGTCCGACCCAAGCTGACAACATAAACCTAAGCGTGTTTGCAAGCTGAGTGTTTAGAATATTGGCATAATAATAAAAGATGCTGAAAACTGGATTCCACTACTTTATTGAATATATGAATAATTATATACTGAATTTATAATGGAGCTAAGATAAAAAAAGCTATGTTTTCAGCGGTCATACCATGATCTCATGAAAATAATTAGGTTGACATATATAATTAATTACTACGTATTTTGGTATGATGACCATTGCACGTTAATACCATAGCTTTGCGAGCATTGAGTAATCTTAGGTCACTTGGTAAAGTGTTCACATAAGTCCGACCCAAACTGACAACATAAACCTAAGCATGTTTGCAAGCTGAGTGCTTAGAATATTGGCATAATAATAAAAGATGCTGAAAACTAGATTCCACTAATAGAGTGATCATATACTGAATTTGTAATGGAGCCAAGATAAAAAGCTATGTTTTTCAGTGGTCATACCATGATCTCATGAAAATAAATAGGTTGACATATATAATTAATTACTACGTATTTTGTTATGATGACTATTGCACATTAATACCATAGCTTTGAATCCAATGATGAATATCTTCAAGCAAGACACAAATAGCAACAGATTGGTCACCAATTCACTCAGTAAACACAATACTCCAGAAAAGTATACACTGAATTCACAATAAAGTTGTTTTTCCACTTGGAACTTTGTAAACAGAAACCAAGTAACCTCGTTTTACTTCACTCATAAGTCATGATGTTCGCGATGTGGTCACCTCGACCTTTCGTTCCTCCTCCCTCACACTGGCAGACGTCTCTAACAAGCTTTCTTACCACCATTATCTCAATATGAATAACCGGCAGCAATAATTATAAATCATATTCTAAATGACATTTTAATGCAATTTTAATGTCATCTTTTTCATTTGCATGTGTGTACCTTTCTGCTACAAATAAAAGTTTTTTTCCCATGTTTTGTTTTCCTTAACTCGAATATTTCACATTTTAATCAATAACAAAGGCATCAAACACTAATTGTATGTTCAAGCTATGTTTATTTTTTTTTTCTGTTGACATAAACTACATCGTTTTCCTTTGGTGCCATTATTTTCACATGGGTACAGTCTATCACTCCCACAACACCGGCAAGTTGGTAGAATTCTGCTTGCTTTACACGGATCTCCACCCTATCAAGGGGAGACTGGATAAACCTCCCGACTACCTACGGGTCACTGAGGGCGGCCAGAGTTTCCACAATCACCCTGCTTACACTACTCTGGCTTACCCCCTAACTCATCACTTGAACACTGCAGCATTTTTCCTGTAGCCAAGTACCTTTAAGTCAAAATCACTTTCAACCCCGGGGTGCGGGAATGCTCCCTTTGAACTGGATCTTGTAGCTCTCTTCTCACCAAATCAGTCACATACTCCATTCCTGCACGGTCTAATATGTATGTCTTGACAAGTTCACCATCGTTATACAGTTCCAAAGCGCCCTATCAAACTCTAAATTGCGGAAGCGGGCTGGACGAGGAAGTCCGGGGGCCATGTTGATATGGGTCTGGGTCTGGGTTTCACTATTAACTTTACTATGAACTGTTTAGAAGTCCTCGCCAGCACTCTCAAGTTAATACCAAAGTTAAGAGTAGGTATTAGGCTAATAGTTGTTGAGGATACACTTTGAGAGTGAAGTTAATACCAAAGTCGAAAGTTAATACCAAGTTTAGTATTAATAGTTGTCGAGGATACGGGCCCAGGGGACGAAACCTGCTCCCGTCATCACTAATGTCACTTCCCCCCTCATCCCCACTGCGCTGCTCGTGTACCCTGAGCGGCATGTTTCCCTGAGGGGCGACAAAGCCTTGGCTAGCACCCATAGCCTCGTCAACATACTTCCTTAACTCACTGGCAACCCCTTCCACTTCAGCCTTAACCTCGGCCTTAGTAAACACCTCCTCAAGCACCTCTTCCTTCACCTCCTTTTTAACACGGTTACACTCCTCCGCTAGGTGTACCCTGAGCTCTTTAAATACCCGCTCGGCACTCCCCGCCACCTCCTCCCGTACACTTGCCAGGCTTTCAGTCATGTCTTCCCTCATGCCCGTCATGTCTCCCCTCATGCCCGTCACAGCCTCCACCTGGGCACTGAGGGCGGCCAGCAGGTCCTCCAGGGTAACTTCCTTCCCTGCCATGACTTAGAACACACCACACACAGTCCGTAACAGTCCTAAGCCCGCCCGCTGGGAGGTAAACAACAGCTGATCCTCTTCCCGCCTTTCCGGTCAGCTGACTCCCCCACGCGGCGTCCACGCAGCAAGACCGGGCAAGAAAATGGCGACGCGTGCACACAGGGCGTAACTCTCCCACACGCTGCCCGTCGCTCTCACACTGTCCCAACACTCCCCGTAGCACCACACGCAACTCCAGTGGCACCCTCAGACAGACCAACAATAACCCACTCCTGACACCACTGTAACCTTCCTGTAACCTCACCCAGGCGCCCGAAAACCCCGTCAGCGTCCCCAGGAGACTCACCGCTCCTTGTGGCTGGCGTCCACCGTCTGGATGGGCTACTCACGTTACTTCCGGGTTCTTGGTCCCCTGAAGTGCGACTCCCAGGCGTGTGTGCTACCCTGTGTTCTCTCCGAGAGCGAACAGCGCGCGTGAAATCCAGCCTCTGGCCACCAGTGCACTTTACTGTGGAGAAAGCAACCCCTTCCACTTCGGCGGGCTCAGAGAAACACAGTCCTCCGGTTTAACGTGGTTTATTTCCTTTGTCACAGTTCCCACACTGATCCACCGGGGCCCGGCCACTTGTTGACCGTCGAAACCCTCTACTAAAGTCCACAAACCCAAACACCGCCAATTCCAGGCACTTTCTTCAAGGGGGTCCGTGCACCGCCACGCTACGAGCCTCAGGTCCCGACCGAGGTTCAGATCCCACTGCCTGCCGGCGTCCCCCAAGGCCCAAGGCCCTCGTGCGCGCCCCAATCACAGGCCTTCCATCGGTGTATATTTATATATATATATATATATATATATATATATATATATATATATATATATATATATATATATATATATATATATATATATATATATATATATATATATATATATATATATATATATATATATATATATATATATATATATATATATATATATATATATATATATATATATATATATATATATATATATTTATAATATATATAAAATATATATATATATATATATATATATATATATATATATATATATATATATATATATATATATATTGATTGATTGATTGATAATTTATTGTTGCAGGTAAAGAACAAGGGAGAATTAAGGGAGGAGCATGCCATCCCAACCCCCAGGCAGGACAGATATATATATATATATATATATATATATATATATATATATATATATATATATATATATATATATATATATATATATATATATATATACGCTCAATGTGGATAATTGTAAATGTGAACATTAGGCAGAAAATTGCCAATTGTTGACATTAGGCAAGCTATTTGCACAATGTTTACAATAGGCAAATTACCTGCATAATGTTGACTTTAAGCAAGACTTTCAGATTAGGCAATGGTATTTTGCCTGATGTGAATAGAATGAAGAACTACGATCGCTGAATTGGAGATTCAAAGAATGTTGTTCGAAGCCTTGAATCTATCATTAAGAGTCGTTGTGAACAGGGTAAGCGAGGAGCACATTTCATTTTGTGAGCATTGCCATCAAAAAAGAAACAGAAAAGTTCTAAAGGGTCTGGTTGTGAAACCAATACGCAGTCATCATAATATCTATTCAAGATGCCAGATCGATCTTATAAATTTTCAAACATTGCCAGATGGAGGCTTCAAGTACATCATGACATTTGTAAATCACTTTACCAAATTCTGCGTGTTGCGTCCATTTACAACAAAAAGAGCAGAAGAGGTTGCAGCGAATTTTCTAGACATTTTTTTGACATTTGGAGCACCTGCTATTTTGCAGTCAGACAACGGACGGGAGTTTGTTAATGATATCATCGCTGAGCTTGCAGTGCTGTGGCCAGAGCTAATGCTGGTGACTGGACGTCCACGTCATCCTCAAAGCCAAGGCGCTGTTGAACGTCTAAACGGTGTCATCCAGGACAAACTGACCATTTGGATGAAGGAAAACAACAGCAGGAAGTGGTCAGTAGGCCTCAAGTTTGTTCAGTGGCAAGTTAATATCAGCCGTCATGAAACAACTTGCCACAGCCCATTCAAAGTTACGTTTGGACAAGATCCGCAGGTTGGATTAGAATAATCTATCCTGCCAAGTACAGCTCTTCGTGAGATATTTACCGAGGAAGACCTTGAGGCATTTCTGGACTCAAAAGAACCTGAAAATGCTGACACTGAACTTCCTACAGAGGCAGAAGCAGAGGCAGGGGCAGAGGCAGAAGCAGCGGCAGGGGCAGAGGCAGAAGCAGAGGCAGGGGCAGAGACAGAAGCAGAGGCAGAAACAGAGGCAGAAGCAGAGGCAGAAACAGAGGCAGAAGCAGAGGCAGAAATAGAGGCAGAAGCAGAGGCAGAAGCAGAGGCAGGGGCAGAGGCAGAAGCAGAGGCAGAAACAGAGGCAGAAACAGAGGCAGGGGCAGAGGCAGAAGCAGAGGCAGGGGCAGAAACAGGGGCAGAGGCAGAAACAGAGGCAGAAACAGAGACAGAAGCAGAGGCAGAAACAGAGACAGAAGCAGAGGCAGAAACAGAGACAGAAGCAGAGGCAGAAACAGAGACAGAAGCAGAGGCAGAAACAGAGGCAGAAGCAGAGGCAGAAACAGAGACAGAAGCAGAGGCAGAAACAGAGACAGAAGCAGAGGCAGAAACAGAGGCAGAAGCAGAGGCAGAAACAGAGACAGAAGCAGAGGCAGAAACAGAGACAGATGCAGAGGCAGAAACAGAGGCAGAAGCAGAGGCAGAAACAGAGACAGAAGCAGAGGCAGAAACAGAGGCAGAAACAGAGGCAGAAACAGAGGCAGGGGCAGAGGCAGAAGCAGAGGCAGGGGCAGAAACAGGGGCAGAGGCAGAAACAGGGGCAGAGGCAGAAACAGAGGCGGAGGCACAGGCAGAAGTAGGGGCAGAGGCACAGGCAAAGACAGAAACAGTAGTTTCAACTTTCCAAAAGATCCGTGCTTTGGCTGATCAAGGACAATCTAAGGCAGCAGCACGGATGACAAGACGCGGCAAACACCTGCTTAGACCATTGTCCATCGGTCAGTGTGCTACGCTGAGGGTACCGGGTGTGGATCGTGGTCCAACAGATCCCATAAATCTGTTAGTAGTCGTCATCAAGGAACAAGATGGGCTATACACTGTTGGTTGCTGGGAGGGAATTCTAGGACCAAAATTTACAGCTGCAGACCTGAGTGCAATCGAACAGCCTCTGATAAAAGCGGAAGAGGTTCCTGATGTCTGCCTATCAATTAGAACAACAACAGCAAGAGCCACTGGCGGGCAAGGATATACAAAGTGTCAGTGTACAACTCATTGCACATCAGGACGATGCAGTTGTCTAAGAAAAAATCTTCAATGTAACTTGCGATGTCACCAGGGAGATCATGCAAAATTACTAAGTCGCCTTCACTCAACCTTGAGATATCCTTCATTGACTTTAATCTCTTTTATTGATCATTAAATGAATTTATTTGTTTATTGTATTAAATTGCAATTCTTGAAACTGTCTCTTTATCGACCGTAATATATGCTAACGTAAGTCTCTAACAATATGCACAATGTTAACATTACGCAAATTTTGTTAAAGCAATTCACATTGGGTACAATTGAGCTGCATAATGTGAACATCAGGCAGTTTTTTGCCTAATATTGACAATTTGTAGACATTAAGCAAATAGCTTGCCTAATGTCAACATTAGGCAATTTTCTGCCTAATGTGTACATTAAGCAATTATCCACATTGAGCGTAACATATATATATATATATATATATATATATATATATATATATATATATATATATATATATATATATATATATATATATATATATATATATATATATATATATATATATATATATATATTTTTTTTTTACAGCAAAGGAGGCAGCTCAAGGGCACACAAAAAAAGAAAACAATAATAAAAAAAAAAAGACCGCCACTCGCTGCTCCCAAAAAAGAAACAAAAGAGGTGGCCGAAAGGAGTATCAAATACGGGAGGAGAGGTGTCCTGATACCCTCTTGAAAGAGTTCAAGGCGTAGGCAGGAGGAAATACAGATGAAGGAAGATTGTTCCAGAGTTTACCAGCGTGAGGGATGAAAGAGTGAAGATGCTGGTTTACTCTTGCATAAGGGGTTTGGACAGTATAGGGATGAGCATGAGTAGAAAGTCGAGTGCAGCGGGGCCGCGGGAGGGGGGGAGGCATGCAGTTAGCAAGTTCAGAAGAGCAGTTAGCGTAGAAATATCGATAGAAGATAGAAAGAGAGGCAACATTGCGGCGGAATTTAAGAGGTAGAAGACTATCAGTATGAGGAGGAGAGCTGATGAGACGAAGAGCCTTTGACTCCACTCTGTCCAGAAGAGCTGTGTGAGTGGAGCCCCCCCACACATGAGATGCATACTCCATACGAGGGCGGACAAGGCCCCTGTATATGGACAGCAACTGTGCAGGGGAGAAGAACTGGCGGAGACGGTACAGAACGCCCAGCCTCGAGGAAGCTGATTTAGTAAGAGATGAGATATGAAGTTTCCAGTTGAGATTTTGAGTTAAGGATAGACCGAGGATGTTTAGTGTTGAGGAAGGTGATAGCTGGGTGTTGTCAAAGAATAGGGGATAGTTGTTTGGAAGATTGTGTCGAGTGGATAGGTGGAGAAACTGTGTTTTTGAGGCGTTGAAGGACACCAGGTTTTTCTTGCCCCAATCGGAAATAATAGTAAGGACTGAGGCTAAGCGTTCTGCAGCCTCCAGCCTTGAGTCGTTAAGTTCCTGAAGGGTGGGTCTTCTATTAAAAGAAGTTGAGTAATGCAGAGTGGAATCATCGGCGTAGGAATGGATAGGACAGTTCGTTTTGGAAAGAAGAGCATCAATGAACAACAGAAAAAGATTGGGAGATAGGACAGAACCCTGTGGGACACCACTGTTAATAGATTTAAGGGAAGAACAGTGACCGTCTACCACGGCAGAAATAGAACGGTCAGAAAGGAAACTGGAGATAAAGGTACAGAGAGAAGGATAGAAACCGTAGGAGGGTAGTTTAGAAAGCAAAGATTTGTGCCAGACCCTATCAAAAGCTTTTGATATGTCCAGCGCAATAGCAAAAGTTTCACCGAAACGGCTAGGAGAGGATGACCAAGAGTCAGTTAAGAAGGCTAGGAGATCACCAGTAAAACGCCCCTTGCGGAACCCATACTGGCGATTAGATAGGTCAGAAGTGGAAAGGTGCTTTTGAATTTTCCGGTTAAGGATTGATTCAAAAGCTTTAGATAGACAAGAAAGTAAAGTTATAGGACGGTAGTTTGAGGGATTGGAGCGGTCACCCTTCTTAGGTACAGGCTGTATGAAGGCATACTTCCAGCAAGAAGGAAAGGTAGATGTTGACAGGCAGAGGCGAAAGAGTTTGACCAGGCAGGGTGACAGCACGGAGGCACAGTTTTTAAGGACAATAGGAGGCACTCCATCAGGTCCATAAGCCTTCTGAGGATTGAGGCCAGAGAGGGCATAGAAAACATCATTTTGAAGAATCTTTATAACAGGCATAAAAGAGTCAGAGGAGGGATGAGTAGGAGGAATATGCTCAGAATCGTCCAGAGTGGAGTTTTTAGAAAAAGTTTGAGAGAAGAGTTCAGCCTTAGAGATAGATGAGACGGCAGTGTCGCCGTCAGGACTGAGGAGTGGAGGGAAAGATGAAGAAGTGAAGTTGGAGGAGATATTTTTGGCTAGATGACAGAAGTCACGGGAAGAGTTAGAGAAAGCAAGGTTTTGAGATTTTCTATTAATGAATGAATTTTTGGTTAGTCGGAGAATAGATTTGGCACGATTTCGGGCAGAAATGTAAAGTTCATAATTAGCATTAGTTTGAAGGCTCTGGTACCTTTTGTGAGCTACCTCTCTATTATTGACAGCACGAGAACAAGCGTGATTAAACCAAGGCTTTTTAGCGTGAGGAGTAGAGAAAGAACGAGGAATGTATGCCTCCATTCCAGAGACAATCACCTCTGTGATGCGCTGAGCACACACAGATATATATATATATATATATATATATATATATATATATATATATATATATATATATATATATATATATATATATATATGTATATATATATATATATATATATATATATATATATATATATATATATATATATATATATATATATATATATATATATATATATATATATATATATATATATATATATATATATATATATATATATATATATATATATATATATATATATATATATATATATCTACCATAACTAAACCAACTCCTGCTAAACCTGTCCTACCTAACACGTCCTAACCTAACATGGTAGGTCCCCAAGTTTGTTAGGGTGGAAAGGGGGTTAGTATAAGAGAGTCAAGTCATATTTACCTGTTATTTTATTTATTCCTTATTTAGATTTTTTTTGGGGGGATAGGTGGGCTGGGCATGCCAGACTCTCAACACTTTTACAAGTATTTTATGTTAAGACTATATCGGAATAGGTAGATTTGATGAGAATGGTAAAGTAAGATTAAAATATTATTTATATAGCATTTGTCAAACAATTTCTGGTGATATAATGTTAGGTTAGAAGTACTCAAAAGAATGGAATTAAGATTAATGCTTTGAATTTTTTTGAATAGCTGTATTGTGTAATATCATCCTACTTAGAGAAAAGCATTTTAGAAAAGTAGGTAATGAAAAGTAGTATTTATGGCCATGTTCATAACAATTAAAAAGCTTATGTCTTATGATGCATGTAAATAAAATACCAGTACTGATTTAGCCTTCCATCACAGCATGTATTAAATGTTATTGCAGAAGGTATGGGAAATAAATAGCATGCCATAGTGAAACGATTAAGAGACTTGCTTCACATTTATACCCTGACAGTGCCTTCCCTGGGAGTGGACCCCGTACGCAGGATGACTGTGAGAGGCGTTGGTACAACGTACAACAAAAATCAAAGCCTTGCATTGCCAAGTTCAAGAATGAGCAGCGGCACTGGTATTTTTTTTTCAGTTGTTATGTCCTTAAATGTAAAACTTATATTAGTTAGTTTTTCATGTGCTCACAGAATGCAGCTATACTGGCCACATGCCTTTATTTCAGCTTAAAGTTAATAAGTTCATAGCAGTGAACTGTTTATTTGATATAGAAATTTTATTGATGTTCATCTGTCAATGACTATCAATCTATCTAAATACCTTGGCTATCTTCCCCCAATGACGGGTTTTAGCCAAGACAGGCACACACTTACACACTCACACTCATGTACACCACTCTCTCAGCTGCACAGCCCCTGAGGGAGTAAAAAAGGCCCTCACTGCCCTCACTGTACGGGGGATTAGCTGCACAGTTCAGACAGGGAACTTCCACACCAAGGCCTCACAGCATACACTGGTTTACCCCTGCCCTTTCATAACAATGACATTTCCCCCAGCACCTGAGTGCCCCACACGTGTGGCACCACAGATACGCAGACATTAACTGTGGTAGATAAACTGGTGTATGACATCATAGGCCGCTAGTCTCATGTATTTGAAGGGGTACCAGAGCCATTCAGCATTGACACAGCTGATGATGTGCTAGGGATAGGACAGCAGCAACAGCAGCAGCAGTCAAGCAGCAGTGAAATATTGACTGGCCTGTATGTTTTTGGCAAAAACTTTTATATTCTCATTAAAACAACTTGTTAATCACTCTTAAATTCATATTCTTTGTAGATACACACTTTATCAGTCAATTATTTTACAACTAATAACAAATAGTGGAATATTTCTGTTAATAAGTAATATTTCACCTTTAAGACCCTTTTTCTTCAACTACGTACCTATTTAAGGGGCTGTGGGATCATACTGGGCAATCCAGTGGGGTTCTGAAACGGTTCAAACCTTCAGAAGATTGAGAACCCTGCAAGCTGCTCTATGCTGTAGCTAAATTCGGCACTGATATTAAAAGTAACAAAACGTTTTCCTTCCTCTCGGGACAACCACAGTCAGGTGGACTTTAAAAACAAACAAGTAACATTCGTATCTGCTGTACATAGCTACATGATGGAAAACTTCCACGCTTGGCTGTTTATTTCATCATAAATGTATTATTATTATTTTGATAATTTATTATGTTATAATAAACTATCATACTCACTCTATGTAAAAACACTGAAATCAGTAGGGGAGAAAATTTCAATATTAACGAATTCTCAAATGAAAGAAAACGGAGATAGAAGGCCAATGCAAGAGCTGTCTTAAATTAACTAAAATTTCCTCATAAAGTCTGAGGAATTGATCTGGTCGCCCAGTACTTAAAGAATCGCTTTACTGGGCGACCATTTTTCATCACTGGGCGACCAAATGGTCGCCCAGTTATAATGTTAAAAAATACACTGCCGTAAAGAATATAATGAAGAGTCTGTCTTGCTGACATACTGTTTGCTAAATAGTAGAACTTTAATAATTGTCACCATTATTTCACCAATTATTCCTTGGAAATATTAGGCTATCAGCAGATTTGACAGGTGTATTACAGCGATCGAGACACTCCACATTTTTTCGTCATATTTATTCTTGACAGTTATTCCTTATATTTCATATTTTTTTCACGTTTCTCCTTGCCAATCCTCCGCTCAGTGTTTGCATGTCCCACCAACCCTGCCATGACCGTCACCACGCCGACACCACGAAAACAACGGCTGCTGGTGATGCTTGTTAGCAGGCTGGCAGGGCCTCAGGTTAGGCTGCGTACCAGACGGCTGTGAGCGGCCCCAAATCAGCTGATGTTCGGCGCCAAAAAGAGGTCACAGCTTGGAGTACAGGAGTGAGCGGCGAGAGATGTGATGACTGGTACCATGTGGGCTGCATGGTGGTGAAGGGCGCGGTAAAGCCCGAACACATGAAGATCCTGAAATGCAAGAACATATGGTTTGTGTGTGAAGCGTGTCAAGAAAGAACAAGGAGAGAGTGGAAGGAAAAAGATAAGAAAACAAGAAAAGAGGAGGAAGCGGCAGACGCCAAGAGACATCCCCCTGGCGATGAGGTGGAGAAGGCAGAGCCAGTGGTGGCTGCGGATCACAACTACCACAAGGGCACCGCAGCCAGCGAGGATGCAGGGAAGATGGAGGAAGGAGCAGAGGCGGGAGAGAAGAAGGAGGCTGCACCAGGGACGGAGAATAAGAGGAAACCAGCAGCAGTGAAGGAGAAGGAGGCTGAACCAGGGACGGAGAGTAAGAGGAAACCAGCAGCAGTGAAGGAGAAGGAGGCTGAACCAGGGACGGAGAGTAAGAGGGAGCCAGCAGCAGTGAAGGAGAAGGAGGCTGAACCAGGGACGGAGAGTAAGAGGGAGCCAGAAGCAGTGAAGGAGAAGAAGGCTGAACCAGGGACGGAGAGTGAGAGGGAGTCAGAAGCAGTGAAGGAGAAGGAGGCAGAAGCAGCAGTGAAGGAGAAGGAGGCAGAAGCAGCAGTGAAGGAGAAGGAGGCTGAACCAGGGACGGAGAGTGAGAAGGAGCCAGAAGCAGCAGTGAAGGAGAAGGAGGCTGAACCAGGGACGGAGAGTAAGAGGGAGTCAGAAGCAGCAGTGATGGAGAAGGAGGCTGAACCAGGGACGGAGAGTAAGAGGGAGCCAGAAGCAGCAGTGATGGAGAAGGAGGCTGAACCAGGGACGGAGAGTAAGAGGGAGTCAGAAGCAGCAGTGATGGAGAAGGAGGCTGCACCAGGGACGGAGAGTAAGAGGGAGTCAGAAGCAGCAGTGATGGAGAAGGAGGCTGAACCAGGGACGGAGAGTAAGAGGGAGCCAGAAGCAGCAGTGATGGAGAAGGAGGCTGAACCAGGGACGGAGAGTAAGAGGGAGTCAGAAGCAGCAGTGATGGAGAAGGAGGCTGAACCAGGGACGGAGAGTAAGAGGGAGTCAGAAGCAGCAGTGAAGGAGAAGGAGCCAGAAGCAGCAGTGAAGGAGAAGGAGGCTGAACCAGGGACGGAGAGTGAGAAGGAGGCAGAAGCAGCAGTGAAGGAGAAGGAGGCAGAAGCAGCAGTGAAGGAGAAGGAGGCAGAAGCAGCGGGGAAGGTAAGGCAGGGTGCAGAAAGTCCAGAGGAGGGCAAAGGAGCAGCAGCAGAGAAACAGGAGGTAGTAACTACACCAGAGGTAAGTGTGGAGGAGGAAATTTCATCAACAGGCCCACCAGCGAGGATCAGGGAAGCCGCAGGAGAGACAACAGGGGTCCAGACAGGAGGGGAGAAGGGAGCAACAGGAAAGACGTCAGGGGTTAAGGAAGGGAGAGAAACAACAGCAGCAACCCAGACGGCAGGGGTGAGGAGAAAAGGAGCAGCAGAGGACAACCAGAAGAACGAGTCTGGCCAGCACTTCACCCCATGGGTCGGGGTGGGGAGCCAAACCTGGCAGAAGGTGCAGGATGGGCGGCGAATGAGAAGGAGGCCAGGAAAGCTGCAGCAACGGCTGTGGCTGTTCGGGGACAGCATCCTGAAGGGGGTGGGAAAGGAGATCCACTTCCTAACAGATGGCTTCTACAGGATAATGGACAGGACCGAAAGTGGTGCCAGAATAGAAAAGATCAAGGGCATAGTGGAGGAGCACCTACCGGAAATTCTACCAGATGACCTAGTCGTGGTAGAAGGAGGAGGAAATGGTCTAGAGACTGTGGGTGAGGAAAGAAACGCTGAAGGAAATAGTCCAGCGAGTAAAATCACGGGTTCCAGGAAAAGTGCTAGCGATGAGTGTGCCGAGGAGGCGAAGCAAGGAGGGCACAGCGTACGAGTGGAAAAGGAAGTGAAAAAGACTGAAGAGTGGCAGTGTGACGGTCTTCAACTCAGTGAAAATATGGCCTGGAAAAGAGTGTGGGCAGGAGATGGAGTGCATCTGTCCACCATTGGAAAAGTGTGGGCAGGCTGGAACATAGTGGAGTGGGCGCAGTACAGAGGAGTTGAACAGGAAAGAAAATAGCATGAGGCCATGAGAAGGCAGATGTGTTTCGCCTTCCTGAACACGAGAGGCTGGAGTGAAGGGAAGTGGAGAATTTTGTTGAAGGAGGGTGAAAACATTGAAGTGATCGGAGTAGGAGAGAAACGGGGTGGCATGGCAGGGTACAGTGGCAGGAAGGTGACTGGCTGTGTATAGGGAGAGGAAGGAAAGTAGGAGAGAAAAAGGGAGGAGTGGGTGTGATAGTGAAGGAGAGGGCGGGAAGGAAGGTAACGGAGGTAGACTTATTGGAAGAAACTGAGGAAAAGTTAGGATACAACAAGGGAGATCTGATCACAGTTAAGGTGACAGACCTGAAGGAAGAATGGTGGGTGACAGTGGTATATATGGGAGTAGAAGGGGCAGAAAACCGGGAGGAAAATAGGAATGGTGCATTAATGGAAATTAGCGGCAGGGTAGGAAAAGAAAAGTGGATTGTAATGGGAGGCCTCAATGGACACATAGGCCTAAATAATGCACCAGTCAACAGAAATGGACACATGTTGCTAGAATTTGTGGAGTCAGCTCATTTGAAAATTAAGAACTGGGAGCTTGAGGACCCAATAACTTGGAGGGACAGAGGGGCAGCATCAGCTATAGAGTATATCATGGCAAGTGAGGCAGTGGAGAAAAGCAAATGTAGGATATGGAAGGAAGAGGAGGTAGATATATCAGACCATATAATGATAGGTGTGACATGTGGAAAGGGAGGGAGGAAGGAACAGGAACAGGAGATGCAGACAGAGTGGAAGACAAAATGGGACACGCTGAATCCCGACTGGGAGAAATATAAGGATAACCTAGATGGAAAGCTATGTAGGGAAATAGAGAGAGGCAACAGGACAAGTGATCAGTGGGAAAAACAGGTAAAAGAGGTAATAGCAGAGGAGGCAGAGATATCAATAGGTATAAAGAAGTACAAGGTAGGAAAAAGGAGACTGAAAGGCTGGTGGGATGAAGAAGTAGAAAAAGCAATAGGAGATAGAAAAAGAGAAAACAGAAGGCAAAGGAAATTGCGGAAATTGACAGAGAAAGAAGGGGAGCAGCACAGACAGGAATGGGAGACGGCATATAGCAGTTATAGGAAGGTGCAGAAGGCGACACAGATCTTAATTAATAAGAAGATTGCTGATTGGGAGAGACTGCAGGCAGAGAAACTAAACAATCTACCCCGAGGAGAGAGAGAAAAAGAAGGGTGGAAAAGACTGAAGAGGAACCTAGGAGGGAAAGAGGTAGATCAGAGGGTGATACTGAAAACAGAGGGCAGGGAGACTGGAACAGAGGAAGAAATAAGGTCAGTAATAGAAGAGTACTGGAGTAAGGTAATCAAGATAGATACATGGAATAGAGGAATAGAGAACATGGTGATCTACAGTGACAGAAAGGAAATGGAGGAGGTAGGAATAGAAATAGGGGAGGTAGAGCGAGCACTGAAAATGTTGAAGAATGGGAAGGCGGCAGGAACAGATGACATTATCGGAGAATTCCTTAAGTATGGAGGAGATGCAGTCAAGAAGGTTATTTTTAATATCTGCAAGGAGGTTCTGGAGGAAGGGGAGGTACCACAGGACTGGAAAAAGAGCAGGGTAACTCTGATACATAAAGGAGGGGGAAAGGATAAAGCAGAGATAGGAAATTATAGGCCAATAGCTATCATGAACACCATGGCAAAGGTGTTTGGAATAGTAATAAACGAAAAGCTTAAGAACTGGATAGAGACGCAAAAGGTGCCTGGAGAGGAACAGAGTGGATTTAGGAAAGGCAGAGGAGGGCTGGAAAATATATTTACCTTAAAAGAGATTATTGAAAGGAACAAGTTGAAGAAGAAGGAGTTATACCTAGTGTTCATAGATCTTGAAAAGGCGTACGACACAGTGAACAGAGAAAAGCTCATTAGACTGCTAGGACATGTAGGTGTAGATGACAAGATAGTAAATATAATACAGAGCCTATATGAGGGAAATGAGGTGCAGTTCACGTTAGGAGACGTCACTACTGGGTGGTTAGAAAGTAATGTAGGAGTCAGACAAGGCTGTGTGATGTCCCCGACGCTTTTCAACATGTACCTCGAGGAGCTGATAGTGAGAATTAGGAAAGCCGGGAAAGGAGTAGAGATAGGAGGAGAGAAGTTAGGGTGCCTGGCTTACGCTGATGATGTAGTGTTGATGGCGGAGAGGAAGGAGGAGATGGAGGAGATCCTGCACATAGCTCAGGCATATGGGAGGGAGTGGGACCTGAAATTTAGTGAAAGAAAATGTAAGGTTATGGAGTTTGGTAGTGGAGGCAGTAACCAAAGGGTACTAGGAAACAACGTACTGGAGGTAGTCGATAAATATATGTACTTAGGAATGGAGGTTAGCAAGGAAGGCATAGGAGGGGAGAAACAGAGGAAAGTGAATGAAGGGAAGGCAAGGAGGACGTCAGGGATGATAATAAATGGAGGCAATAGAGTAGTAAACAAATATGATGTAGGGCGAAGTCTGTGGAAAGGAGTAGGTGTACCATATTGCCTCTATGGATCAGAGATAACGCACTACAGAGAAGGGGACATCGCACAGCTGGAAAAGGTTCAGAACACAGTAGGCCGGTGGGGATTAGGAGCCCCTAGGAGCACAGCGGTAGAGGCCGTCAGAGGAGATATGGGATGGAGTACGTTCAAGGAAAGAATTGTAAAGGGCAAGTTGGGCTTCCTTAAGAAAATTGAAAAGAGTAGTGAGGAGAGATGGGCAAAGAAAATACTGCAAGAAAGTGGAAACAAGTCCACCTGGGGGAAAGAGAGAGATGGAAAAGGAGAGAACACCTGAGGGAAGAGTGGAATGAAATGGAGATCAGGGATGTGAAGAAGGCAGTAGAAAGGAACGGACAAGTCAAATGGCAGGAAGGAATGAGTGGCAAGTCAACGCTAAAATGGTACAGCAGGAAACAGAAACCAGAGGGAGTACACTGGCATGTAGGAGACTGGGGGAGCAAACTATTGTTTAAAGCAAGAACAGGAACCCTGGAGGTAAACGGCAGGAACAGGGACGGGGGAACTGTAGCTGTAGGACAGGGCAGATAGAAACAGTAGAACACCTAATAGTGGAATGCAGCAACTATGAGAGGCAGAGAGGGGAGTTGGTGGCAGGAGTAATGATGGTAACAGGCGGAGAGGAGTGGGCTAGGAGACTAGAGGAGGAAAACGGGGCGATCTGCACGGTGTTGGGGCTGCATGGAGACAAAAAGGAAACGGAAAGAAAAATGGTAAAGTTGGCAAAAGTGTTCCTCGCGCAGTGCTGGGAAAAAAGGGCACAAATGTCTGAATAAGTGAATATAAGTGGCTTTATTTCAGGTTAGAAAATAACATAACGCTGAAAAGAAAGTTGTGTGAATAAGAAGGGAGGAACGAGAGGAGGAGGACCTAAGAAGCGATGCAAAGCGTTACAGGTCAAAAGAAGAAGAAGAAGAAGAAGGCATCAGCTGATCCGCCATTTTTCTTTCAAAGCGACACTCGGGGTGACCAAAGCTCTCAAACTGGCTGTGGCGGCTCCCTTAGAAGGTGTGCAGCGATGACCAGTGAGCGGCAGCACCCCAAGGCAGCCATGAGTGTATACGGCCTTAGTTGGATAGCTGTACAGCCTTAAATAGTGCGTTAACAGCG
>NC_066509.1:40153784-40156284 GCF_024679095.1 Eriocheir sinensis
ATGTTCAGTGTTGAAGAAGGTGATAGCTAAGTGTTGTCGAAGAATATGGGATAGATATCTGGAAGATTGTGTCGAGTGGATAGGTGGAGAAACTGTGTTTTTGAGGCGTTGAAGGACACCAGGTTCGTCTTGCCCCAATCGGAAATTATAGTAAGGTCGGAGGCTAAGCGTTCTGTTGCCTCCAGCCTGGAATCGTTAGTTCCTGTTGAGTGGGTCTTCTATTAAAAGAAGTTGAGTAATGCAGAGTGGAGTCATCGGCGTAAGAATGGATAGGACAGTTCGTTTTGGAAAGAAGATCATTAATGAATAGCAGGAAGAGAGTGGGAGATAGGACAGAGCCCTGCGGGACACCACTGTTAATAGGTTTAGGGGAAAAAGAGTGACTGTCTACCACAGCAGAAATAGAACGGTCAGAAAGGAAACTGGAGATAAAGGTACAGAGAGAAGGATAGAAACCGTAGGAGGGTAGTAAACATCATGTGTGTGTGTGTGTGTGTGTGTGTGTGTGTGTGTGTGTGTGTGTGTGTGTGTGTGTGTGTGTGTGTGTGTTATGACTATTGTGTTATCTATGGTTCTATATGATTGTGTACGCACTATTGTTTATATGTGTATGTATAATAATTATGTAGGTATGTATGTGCAGATTATAGTGTGTGTAATGTAGTATTATGCTATGTGTAGGTATGTAAGTGTATGTTTGTGTATGTATTTGTAAGCATGAGCAAACTGTAGTGTGTGTGTGTGTGTGTGTGTGTGTGTGTGTGTGTGTGTGTGTGTGTGTGTGTGTGTGTATTATGGTGCATGATAAATTGATTGAAGTGTCAAAATATGAGTAGTTAGTGCAGATTATAAACTATATATGTAATGAACTGGGCTGGGTTAGGTTGTGTAAGGCTAGATTATGAAAGACTTTAGAATACCACGGTGAGAAAAGAGAGCAAACATCATTCCTTGAGAGTAAACATCATTCCTTGAGAGTAAACATCATTCCTTAAAAGTAAACATCATTCCTTGAAAGTAAAGATCATTCCTTGAAAGTAAACATCATTCCTTGAGAGCAAACATCATTCCTTAAAAGTAAACATCATTCCTTGAAAGTAAAGATCATTCCTTGAGAGTAAACATCATTCCTTGAGAGTAAACATCATTCCTTGAAAGTAAAGATCATTCCTTGAAAGTAAACATCATTCCTTGAGAGTAAACATCATTCCTTGAAAGTAAACATCATTCCTTGAAAGTAAAGATCATTCCTTGAGAGTAAACATCATTCCTTGAGAATAAACATCATTCCTTGAGAGTAAACGTCATTCCTTGAGAGTAAACATCATTCCTTGAGAGCAAACATCATTCCTTGAGAGTAAACGTCATTCCTTGAGAGCAAACATCATTCCTTGAGAGTAAACATCATTCCTTGAGAGTAAACGTCATTCCTTGAGAGTAAACATCATTCCTTGAGAGCAAACATCATTCCTTGAGAGTAAACGTCATTCCTTGAGAGTAAAGATCATTCCTTGAGAGCAAACATCATTCCTTGAGAGTAAACATCATTCCTTGAGAGCAAACATCATTCCTTAAAAGTAAACATCATTCCATGAAAGTAAAGATCATTCCTTGAAAGTAAACATCATTCCTTGAGAGCAAACATCATTCCTTGAAAGTAAATATCATTCCTTGAGAGTAAACGTCATTCCTTGAAAGTAAACATCATTCCTTGAGAGTAAACATCATTCCTTGAAAGTAAATATCATTCCTTGAGAGTAAACGTCATTCCTTGAAAGTAAACGTCATTCCTTGAAAGGAAACATCATTCCTTGAGAGTAAACGTCATTCCTTGAAAGTAAACATCATTCCTTGAGAGCAAACATCATTCCTTGAAAGTAAATATCATTCCTTGAGAGTAAACGTCATTCCTTGAAAGTAAACATCATTCCTGAGAGTAAACATCATTCCTTGAGAGCAAACATCATTCCTTGAAAGTAAACATCATTCCTTGAGAGTAAACGTCATTCCTTGAAAGTAAACATCATTCCTTGAGAGCAAACATCATTCCTTGAAAGTAAACATCATTCCTTGAGAGTAAACATCATTCCTTGAGAGTAAACGTCATTCCTTGAAAGTAAACATCAATCCTGAGAGTAAACATCATTCCTTGAAAGTAAACATCATTCCTTGAGAGCAAACATCATTCCTTGAGAGTAAACGTCATTCCTTGAAAGTAAACATCAATCCTGAGAGTAAACATCATTCCTTGAAAGTAAACATCATTCCTTGAGAGTAAACGTCATTCTTTGAAAGTAAACATCATTCCTGAGAGTAAACATCATTCCTTGAGAGCAAACATCATTTCTTGAAAGTAAACATCATTCCTTAACGGTAAACATCAAAGGAATGTTGGGGGCAGGAGGGAGGGGGGTAAGGGAGGAAAGGAGAGAGAGGTATAGTGATTGTTTCCTCCTTCCTCTGCGGGGTATGAGGAGGAGGAGGAGGACGAAGAAGAGGC
>NC_066509.1:40158784-40232527 GCF_024679095.1 Eriocheir sinensis
AAGTCGCCCACCACCAAAGGTTCACGGTCCCCCTCACGGCCGCAGATCACAAAACACTTCGTCTTAGATGGGTTTACTTTCATTTCTTATTCTGTGCAGTAGTCTTGTAACATAGATACTTTTCTCATTATGCCAGGCCTCGTGGTTGATAAAGGCACAGTATCGTCCATTAATACAAGGATATGTAACCATTGTAAAAATCCATCGTGTCCACACCCTTCCTTGATGATTCTTATGAGATCACCGACCAAGATAATGAAAAGTAAACAAGAGGTGGCTGGACCCTGTCTCACGCCAAGTGTTATTAAAACTAAAACCGTACCTACCAAGCTCTCTGTCACACTCTACATAGCAATCAATGCACATAACATCGCTGAGCCACACCCTAACGGTCGTAACACATATATAAAATAACTTATGGCTAGGTATTCTATCGTAAGCTTGGGGGAAATCAATGAAAGTTACAAATAATTTTAATTTCTTCCTCTTTGCCATGCCGCACAACAACCTTAACGCCACTGTATCCTCCAAACATCCTCTTTTCTCCTGAGCACCAGCCTGCTCCCTAAATGGTCGAAACCACTGTCTCAGTCTAGAACAGAGGACCATATCGTATACCCTGGAAATACTGTTAATTATACTTATTCCCCTATGGTTCCTTACATCTTTCCTGTCCCCTTTCTTAAAAATTGTTACTAACTTCGCTTTCGACCATGCTAATGGGTAACTAGCTGAGTACAATATATTATTAAATATCACTGACTAACTTAGAAATGGCTGGGGATACACCATCAGGACCTGAAGCCTTATCCGAATTCAAATGTTTCACTTGTTGTTGCACTTCTATTGGGTTAACAGGTCATCTAACAGTGGTATAGACACATCACTGGAAAAGTCACAGTCGGTAAGCCTCACAATATTGGGGGGATTAAAGTTACTTTCAAAATAGTTCTTAAATTCATCATCAGAGGGACATACATTTGATTTATTTTCACCTTCATATTCCCCATTCCAAGTTATGGCTCTCCACAGTTGTAAGTCATCTTTGTTTTCAATCAGTCTTTCCCGTCTCTCTAGTGTAGTATTTTCACCCTGTTCCCGGGCCTCACGCTTACTGCTACGTGCACACTGGTATAATATGTCAGTCACATATTTGGCATCACCATTAATGTTGTCTAACATATGTTTGTTGTATATTATGCAAAAATAACCTTTCATCAGCATCATTAATTCTTATATGTTTGGCCACCGTTCTATAACCAGAATCATTATGAGGCACTGTGTAACCCCCCAACTGATGAGCACGAGTACACAGGTTCTCTAGGTCTACGTCGGGCAAAGATAATGTTACACTAATTGGTGCGTGATCTGATGGTAACGAAGCATTGTGAATCACAGAAAACTCGCTCACTCTGCTCACCATCGAGGGACTCATAACACAAGTGTCCAACTCTGATACCCATTCATTACCTTTCTTATAAATATGTCTAATTGCTCACAAAACGGTTGACAGGAGTTTGCAAGTTATTAAGCACCAATAACTCTGATTCCTTACATACACTTGACAATATAAATGCATTTTCATTTGGTAATTGTACATCATCAGGCAATACTGGGTATGAATAATTATCAATATCTGGCAACTCACTTTGTACCAGGAGTGAACGAACATATGACCAAACCTTGCGTTCATATCTCCAAGTGTACAGTACTCCTTACACATTTCACTTGTCTTCAATTTTTCTTGTATTGCAGAAAACGAGTCACGAGAATAATATCGGGAATCCGCTGGGGGAACGTAACAAAAATCAAATAAATACTTTGGTGCATATCGCAATTGAACCCAAATCTGCTCCTCGATACCAACATCTACACTTACAATGGATTCAGATAAATAGTTCTTAATTAATAGCACCGTGCCTCCTCGCTCAAGTGAACCTCTAACAGAACTCTTACAATTATGAGATATAACCAGGAAATGCAACGGGTAATGGTGTCATAACTTCATTTAGACTAATTATATCATATTGCCCAACGGAGAGAACAGTTTGACAGAGTAAGTAGAAGGATTAGAGGTAAAGAAGTGGTCTAAAATGTTGGGCCTGTCTCCAAGACGGTCGGGAATACGAGTAGGGTGCTGAACCAACTGCTCTAGGTCGTTGAGGAGAGCAAAGTTGAAGGCTTGTTCACCAGGCTGGTCAGTGAAAGAGGATGAAAGCCAAAGCTGGTGGTGAACATTGAAATCTCCCAAGATGGAGATTTCAGCAAGGGGAGAGTGGGTCAAGATGCGCTCCACTTTAGAGTTCAAATGGTCAAAGAGTTTTACATAGTTAGTAGAGTTAGGTGAGAGATCAACAGCACAGATGTATTCAGTAATAGAATGACAATGAAGTCTTAGCTAGATGGTGGAAAATTCAGAAGAGTCAAGGTCGTGGGCACGAGAGCAAGTGATGTCGTTGCGCACGTAGGCGCAACATCCAGCTTTGGATTGAAATTTAGGGTAGAGATAGTAAGAGGGAACAGAGTAGAGGTTGCTGTCAGTAGCCTCAGAAACCTGTGTTTCGGTGAGGAAGAGAAAGTGAGGTTTAGAGGAGGAGAGATGGTGTTCCACAGAATGAAAATTAGAACGGAGACCGCGAATGTTGCAGAAATTGATAAGGAGGAGGTTCGAGGAGTTATCAGGACACCTCTCAAGTCGGCAGTCAGAAGGGGAGTCCTCACTGGGGGAATTTATGGTCCCCCCCCAGGCGGGGGGGGACTGGGTGCGCTGCATTTTCTTCAACTCGCTTAATGATTTGGCCATTGCGATTATGTATATATTATATACACTTATATCACCAGTTATCGGCTACAGAGCTCAGAGAATATCCCTGTACCAGGTCGGTAATTTATAAGGTTCAGCCGCCACACACAGACCGCCTTATAACACCGGCATCCGGCTTGGTGTCACATATTATATCTTGTATCCCAAAAGTCACTGGTACACCGATGTCTTCTGCATGTCTTGGTATATGTGATTATTCTTTAACTTGATTAAATATGGAGTAAACAGGCGTTAAATGAGGAGCTCGACCCACCACACACACACACACACACACACACACACACACACACACACACACACAGCACTGGATACACACACAGCACTGGACACACACACACACACACACACACACACACACACACACACACACACACACACACACACACACACACACACACACACACACACACACACACACACACACACACACACACACACACACACACACACACTACAACTACAACTTCTTCAGTTATCTTTGTTATACCTAGATCACAAACTAATCTGTAACAACACTTATTCACAATTTATTTTTATATCGAGAGGCGTACCACAGGGATCAAATCTAGGACCAATTCTTTTCCTTATTTACATTAATGATATAATAAATGCTAGCTCTAAGTTTCTTTATATTATATGCGCAGATGATACTAGTCTCTTATAAGCTGACAAAGATGTTTGCTCCCTACATTTAATTAAACGCAAAAACGGAGCTGAATCTAATCCATCAATGGATAAGATCTAATAGATCAAAACTCAGTCTCTAAATCTACTTGTATGCTTTTTTCAGAACGGATCTACAAAAAAAAAACTGCCTCCATTGCAGTGAGAAGGCGAAATATTAAGTATCTTCAGCCATACAAAATTCCTTGGGATACGAATCGACGAAAATTTGAATTTGAAAGTATGTACATATATATGAAGTGTGCACTCAAATCTCAAAAGTGTGTGGAATAATGTACAAGACTCGGTATAATCTCACTACGTACAGATGCTCTGATCAGTGTTTATTACACATTGTGCTGCCCTCGCCTGCCATACTGTGTACCCATCTGGGCAGCACATGGCCGCCATTCCTAAACAGGATTGCCATATGCCCGTATCACAGAAGAAAGTTGTCAGGTGTATTTTTTTAGGTAAGTTTGATTTCGTGTCCGACATTTTTTTCTTTACTGGAGATTTATAAATTAGGTTTAATACATAAATACTTATTATTACTGATTCATAAATTGTTTTCAAATTTTTCAGATAATAAAATATTTAAATCTGTGGATGACTTACACCAGACTAAAGCAATAACGTACCGTAGATTTGATTTTGTCCACAGTGTAGAACATCTTTACGTAAAAATAGTAGACCATGCACTGGCCCTAAACTCTTTAACAGCTTGCCACTAAATATAAAAGAACTACTCAAGACAAGCAGTTTCCCAAAATTTAAAAGAACAAAAAATACAACAGAACCCTTGCAGCCCTACATTTGTGTGTGTGTGTATATATATATATATATATATATATATATATATATATATATATATATATATATATATATATATATATATATATATATATATATATATATATATATTTTTTTTTTTTACAACAAAGGAGGCAGCTCAAGGGCACACACACAAAAAAATAATAATAAAAAGCCCGCTACTCGCTGCTCCCAAAAAAGAATTAAAAGAGGTGACCGAAAGAAAGATCAATTTCGAAAGGAGAGGTGTCCTGATACCCTCCTCTTGAAAGAGTTCAAGTCGTAGGCAGGAGGAAATACAGATGAAGGAAGGTTGTTCCAGAGTTTACCAGCGTGAGGGATGAAAGAGTGAAGATGCTGGTTAACTCTTGCAAAAGGGGTTTGGACAGTGTAGGGATGAGCATGAGTAGAAAGTCGTGTGCAGCGGGGCCGCGGGAGGGGGGGAGGCATGCAGTTAGCAAGTTCAGAAGAGCAGTCAGCGTGGAAATATCGATAGAAGATAGAAAGAGAGGCAACATCGCGGCGGAATTTAAGAGGTAGAAGGCTATCAGTTGTAGGAGGAGAGCTGATGAGACGAAGATATATACTAGTAAACTACTCGCTAAGGAATGTATATATTGTTAGGTTGTATTTTATATGTCAAATTTTTTATGTGTTACAGGTGGAATAAAACATCTATAAATTGACATCTGTCTGTCAGGAGCTTCGGTTCAGACTGTCGCTGAATTTTTTTAAATGTAATTCTCTCTCTGTATATGTATTTATTAATAGCAATAAATATTTACTTACACACACTCATAGTACCCCCCTCCCACACACACACACACACACACACACATCCTTAGAGAGAGAGAATTATGTATACTTGTAAATGAAATATGTCAATAATATACCGTAGAGTGATATTTTGTTGCTTAGAATACATGTAATTCATCACGGCCTGATCACCAGGCCAGGTGGGCGCGTCGTCGCCAGCAAGTCCCCTCCCGCTTAGAGCAAGGCTCATTAGTCGATCTCTGGGCAGTGACGGGACCTTCACACGCCACACACCCTTGCTCCCCCGTGCTCAAGAAGGGACGGTAATCGCTCCTTGTTAGCGGAATAATCCCGGTCTGAGCGGGGCTCGAACCTTCGCCTGCCAGGCAGCGAAGCCTGACGGCGCAAAGCCTTACTGCTGAGCTACAAAGTCGGGTTTTTTGCGTGTGTGTGTGTTCGCCCTGCACTCCTCCCCTCACACTTACCACCCACCGCTGTGGAAGTATTGCAGTGCAGCTGGCCGGCCTGATGGGCCAGCCTCCCAAAACTCACTTTGCGAGGAGGCACCTCTCTGGCCGACTGGTTAAGAAGTGGCTTTCCCATCTCGTTGGTCGCTTGTTCGATCCTCGGCGCCGGTAAACCCTTTCCTGGTCTGGATTATTTTCTCGTGTGTTTGATGACGCGCTGCGGCTGTGCGGAGATAAAGTGAAGGCGATGTTGGGCAATACAGCGTGGACGGTTGGACAGATAAATGGCCATAGACAGATAGGCGGACAGACTGACAGGTGTTATGTAGAGAGCCAGATGGATAGATGCACTCACTGAAAGACTTGTTTGTTACGAATAATGCAGAAAAATAATATACTGAAAAAAACAAGAACAAACAGACGCGAGGGCTAAGGAAATTCCACTCGGCGCCTTGTCTTGCCTTATTTGGTATCATATCAAACAGCTGTGTTTTTCGTTTTTTTCTTTCTTAATTTCTTTGGATATTTTTTCTTTTCATTCCTGGATCGCATCTCTCCTCTTCCTTTCTTCAGTTCGTAATTCACTCTCTTGTCTTGTCTTGTCTTGTCCTATCAAACAGCTGTATTTTTCGTTTTTTTCTTTCTTAATTTCTTTGGATATTTTTTCTTTTCATTCCTGGATCGCATCTCTCCTCTTCCTTTCTTCAGTTCGGTACTCACTGTCTTCTCTTTTTTCTTCTCTTTGTCAGAATGCACACATCCATTTTCGTCTTTTTATCTCTCTCCATTTCTTCCCATTCTTTCATTCTATCTCTTCTCCTTTCCCCAGTTGCCTAGCATCGCCTCGTCCCTTTGTTGCCGTCGTCGAGGTGTTCACTAACTCTCAATTTCTCCTCTTTCCCAGGCGAGTTACTCCTTCGCCTCCACGTGGCGCTGTGCTTCCTTCACCGAGGGTAGTTCAGCTCCGTCTTGAGGTAAGCCAGAGCTTCTAGGTGGCCCGCGTCCCTCCCTCTCCATGTCTGTTCGTGTGTGTTAGGGCGGTATTGTCAGACGCTTCCACCCCTCTCATCAACAAGGAGGTCAGTCTAATTCTAATAGTGTCGAGTGGGGTGTATCGAGACAACATTTGGGGGGTGAATTAAGACAGTCAATATTGCGAAGTTGCTTGATTCAACATGCTTTTGCTGTTGTGCTCATTAGATACGCCTAGGCTAGACCTAGAAATTTTGTATATACAACTTTTCAGTAGGAAGTTGTTAAAAGCATGTAAAATCCATTCTCCCTAAGGGTAAGATTTCTTAAACCCCGCGAAATTTCGTGTTCCAAAAACAATAATCTGGGTAATTTTACTCTCCTGAAGTTATTTGAGATTTTAGATGCAAAATTTTTTGCATGTTGATTGGTAAATAGCTCAGGTTTAATATGAATTAAATAGAAATATAATGTCCTCAATATTTTTGCTGATATAGACTGAATAACTTTGTCTCAATTCACCCCAACAAAAAAAAGTTGTGAGGTGAATTGACACACATTTTAGCAAGTGCTGTCAAACATTTGGCTGGTGCTGCACCCTGGTGGTGGATCCTGTCATTGACAACATAAGAAAACTATGATACAGTTTGAGCAAGACGCTTATGTGAGCTTTGTTCCTAGGAAATTTGTGAAGATTTACCCTGAGGAAGAGAAATACTTTGTAGTAACCTATGATAGGAGGGTATACATAGGAAGAGTTCTAAAAGTTAGGAAAACCAGTGTAACGAATACATTCTTAGAAAGAAGGATGAACACTCAGTAGGACTGACCCAAACGTGATGATGTTGGTGAGGTTAATATGATCACTTGATCAGTGGACCAGTGCTATTGTCAGGCACACCGCTTTCTACAATTAGGGAAATTGATAAAGCTTCTGCTGACTTTAAAATGCATGTAAAACACAGCATGATGTAACCACTTCCCTGGCACTTACAGAAAGTAGCAGTATGTAGGTTACTTTTTTTTTACTAGCCACCCGGTATACAAATTCATCATGGTATTTTCCAAAGGGTGAAAAAACAGCTAACTAAATGTCTGAAAGGTGTGTATTTTGTTTGAACTGATCTTAATTCATTTAGAGATCAAGTAAATTCAACAACAAGTAAGAGGATGTTTGTTTATTTACCATATAAAACAGTTTTACACATGTCTCAATTCACCCCAAGAAGTGTCTCAGCTCACCGCATTCTGCTTGACTGAATCAGTGACCTTCTATTTTTGTACAAAATAAATAAATAAATAAAGTCTTGTACACTTGCACGCGAACTGGTCACTTACCCCTCCATACTCAGCTTGAATATAAACTGCTTCACTCTTATGGCTTAGAGTACAGAACCAAATAAGGAAAAAATGTCTCAATTCACCACACTCGACACAAAGTGCTCCCTTTGGTTCACGGTACAGCAGAATGGCTAATCTGCCAGAAGGGTCGTAAAGCTACCCCGGGAAATGCCCAAAACTCCTACGAAAGCCTTGGCAAATAAGTGAGCTTGGGCGCCGAGATGGTTAACAAAACGAGCATCAGTCGTGTCTAGGCTGTAAGCTATAGGAGACACTTGCGTCGGTGTGTCAAGCTCTCCCTCGCTCCCTTAGGGTCAGTTAAGCAGTATCGGCGGTCAGCCAGGACCCGTATTTTCAAACCTTCGGGCAACCAGGAGCACACATTTGGCAAGGTTTTCCTAGGAGTTGTGGGCATTTCCCGGGGTAATTTTATGACCCTGGTGGTAGTTTGATCATTCCTCTGTGCCAAGAATGTAACAAAACACGCATTAGACCTCTTCAGCCTTTGGAAATTGTTGATGTGCGAGGCGAAAGCGTCTGAGAATACTGAGCCAGGTTCCTTCTGCTTGTGGTGCGCCAGAGTTCCTAGGCTGCCCGGGCTCCTCCCCTCCCAGGTGTGTTAGTGTGCTCCAGTCCTGTAAAGGTGCGGGGTGTTGGGAGAGACTGCCGCCGATGTGTCAGGTTCTCCCTCCCTCCGCCATTCCTTTAATACGAAAATATTGCTTGAGGGAAGAATTCCAGACCGGGACCAGTGACTCAGATATTACGAGATTATTTAGAAGGATATCAAGTAAAGGAGGAAAACTGTTGCGTGTCTTGAATGTGACTGAAACACTTACAGTAACTTGTGTGTTTGGAAGGCGCCGCAGCTGTTCGGAGACACTCTATCGCCCAGTCTTGTCGGAAACGTGTCTTGGGTTTGTTTACTCGCTTCGTATTAGTCTCTCTCTCTCTCTCTCTCTCTCTCTCTCTCTCTCTCTCTCTCTCTCTCTCTCTCTCTCTCTCTCTCTCTCTCTCTCTCTCTCTCTCTCTCTCTCTCTCTCTCTCTCTCTCTCTCTCTCTCTCTCTCTCTCTCTCTCTCTCTCTCTCTCTCTCTCACACACACACACACACAGTAGGGTGTGTGTTTGTGAGTGTGTGTGTGTGTCAAAGGAAATTGATTATTCTATATTATGTTTACAAAGAAGGGCCCATCACGGGCCCGTTGCCGGCATGTTATAGTAGGATATCAATGTATTATTATTATTATTATTATTATTATTATTATTATTATTATTATTATTATTATTTAATATCACCACGAATTAGCATACAATTGTCAATGGAAAAAACCCACGACAGATAGATCACGCCACCTTATAGGAATGTCGTCCGTCAGTGTTTACCGTCTCAGTTTGTATACAAAGCATTTCATTAAGCGTGGAGGTCACCTTGACATACGTGACCAATTGTAACTTCATTATTTTCCAATCTGTAACTCGTCACTCCTTCACGAGAGTCCGAATGACTCACACCGCAGTCTCTCTCTCGCTCAGACGCTCCTGTACATATAGGCTTAAGAATATATTCGATTTAAGGAAGCTGAGTCTTAATCAACACCCTTAAACGCCCCCCGGTACACCGTTACATTAATTCAGAGGAAAGCAGGTGTTGGGGATAGTTGCCTGTAAGGTCACAGGGAAAGAGCGTCAGACGTGTTCACCCGGGTGAGGGCGATCTCGCACACCCCTCCCCGAACCGGTAGGAAGGCAAAGAGAGACGCAGAGCAATAGAATCCCCAGAAGACCGTCTCCTTGCAATATTGCAAGAGGGAGTAGCTACCCGTTGAATACAGAGCGAAATCCTTCGCGATTAAGACAAGAGACGGGGATGTGTCCAGGGCTAACACACTGTCCTTAGCGGAAGACAATTTCGTGGGCCTCAAACACGTCCGCCGTCTGAAATGGAACATGAATGATTATGGCATCGGGGGTGAGGCTGGACTCAATCAAGGGGTAAGAATATTGACTCATGTCTGGGTTGAATAAAGGCTTGAGACTATAATTTTGATACCCGATCTGGATAGTCGTACTCAAATCGTGTAGAGGGAACAAGGCAGGTGTGACTCTACCGTGCGCTGCATCCACCATGTTGCTAATGACCTGCTGATTTGCCGTTGCGACAGAGTTAATGACGTTTTCCAGAACATGCAAGGCCTGATCTAGGAGGAGAAACTGATTCACCTGGTCGATCTGCTTGACAACTATGTTGATAACTTCTACCATCTTATTTGTCTGCTCTAGCAGTGCCTCAATGTTAGTATGCACCCGCGCAAGTTTTCTACAATTGGCGTTGATCACCCTGCGATTTCGGGCAGCAAAGGAAAGTACATGAGCGTAGTTGTCCCGCAAATCGCGCACGTCCTCGTCGGTTGCCGTACCGAAGAGGAACTTGGAGGCGGACCCAACGATGTTGAG
Organism: Eriocheir sinensis; assembly: GCF_024679095.1. Lineage (NCBI taxonomy): Eukaryota > Metazoa > Arthropoda > Malacostraca > Decapoda > Varunidae > Eriocheir > Eriocheir sinensis. The sequence goes on from NC_066509.1 coordinate 40,169,077, forward strand.
CAACCCTCTTTACCCGAGAGTGAACTGAGTGAAAACTATAATCCATGTCTACCTCATCAACTTTTCCACGTAAGAACAGAATCCTATCCTCCAGTAGTTGAAAAAGATTCAGAGAGTTGGTACTAGAAGGTGCCTTTGATTCCCTTGTCTTGGTTGCCCGTATGGCGTCTGCCATGCCGAATAGTTTTTCTGAGACTATCCTGATTGTGTCTGTGGTGTTGGGCAAGGAAGTATATGGATATTTTACGAGGAGCACATCTTCTATGAGGAAGACCTCTCATGTGTGTGCCGTGAGGGCGCCAGGCTTCAGGTGGATGGGTGTCGTTGCAAGCAGGGAGCCGAGGGACAACAAGATGATCAGAAAACGCAACATCATGATCTGAAAGTCATAATTAACTCCATCCAGAAGTTTGAGCACTGTTTACAAGCCGGTAGCCAGCCTCTACAAGTATACACAGACCATAACCCCCTGACCTTCCTTCATTAGGCTAAGCCCGTGCTCCCCCGCGCAGGGAGGGAGCATTTTTACCCTCTTAACGGGCCGTCTTCGGACAAGGGCCCGTTCCCCTAGTGATACTAGGGGTAAATCTTTAACAACAACAACAACAACAACATAACCCCGGCAGTGGAACGCCAGCACTCCTCGGGCGAGCAGCCGGGTGGCCCTTCTACGGAGGCGAGGTGGACTGGTGGGGTTATCCTCGCGTTGGGCCACCTCTCCGCGGTCAAGTCGACCAGTCGGCTGCTCGCACGAGTACCGCTACGGGTGTCTGCTGGGCGCCTGCCCAGATAGCCCGTGCCTCCGTCGCTGCTCGCCGGCTGTTACCCGTAGCTGTGGCTGTGGCGGCGGCAGGCGTCCACACCCGCCGCACGCCAGCGGCAGGTTCCCCCGACGGGCCGTCGTTTGACAAAGGCCCGTTCCCCTAGGGGGTAAATCCCCAAGAAGAACTAACCCCGGCAGTCTCATCCGAGGTAGCTCACTTCCCCCGAGGACACAAGGACTCTTCAACTTATCGTGAGCTAACCAGGGTTTACCACGGGGTCTGACACACACATTTACACACACATACCCATTCTCGGTTGCATATATATTTGTATTCCTTATGTGTAATTCTTAACTCTAAACTAAAACACCTTGGTGAACTAATATTTCGTTCCACATTTGTAATTCTTGTTTGGTTCCTCAAAGATAATTTTCATACTTAGTTCCTTATGTGTAATTGTAACTATAACTAATCACCTCAGGGAACCAAACCACTTATTCTTGTCATTGCCTATTTTGTCATATGTTCTAATTAATTGTCTTATTAGGTTAAGTTTTAATAATAAGTGAAATTGTACCATTTGCTTTCACTTAACCTTACAATTATGTTATGTCCCAGTTAGCTATCTTTTCAACACAAATCACCCCCTAGACGTCAGTTAACTGTATTCATAACACCTTCCTTACCCATCTCTCCCTTTGCCTTCCCTTCCTTTCCCTCCCCTAAGCCATCCCTTCCTTCCCTTCCCTTCCCCTCCTTGCTCTTCCCTTTCCTTCCCTACCCCTCCCTTCCCCTCCTTGCCCTTCCCTTCCCTTCCCTACCCCTCCCTTCCCCACCTTACCCTTCCCTTCCCTTCCCTTCCCTTCCTATCCCTTCCTTGTCCTTCCCTTCCCTACCCTTCCCTTCCCATCCCTTCCTTGCCCTTCCCTTCCCGTCCCTTCCCTTCCTTACCCTTCTCTTCCCTACCCTTCTCTTCCTTTCCCTTCCCTTCCCTTCCCTTCCTTAGGGTTTGGGTTTTCCCGTCTTTCTTTCTCTCTGATTTATCCTCCTCCATCTCCTCCTTCTCTCTCTCTCTCTCTCTCTCTCTCTCTCTCTCTCTCTCTCTCTCTCTCTCTCTCTCTCTCTCTCTCTCTCTCTCTCTCTCTCTCTCTCTCTCTCTCTCTCTCTCTCTCTCTCTCTCTCTCTCTCTCTCTCTCTCTCTCTCTCTCTCTCTCTCTCTCTCTCTCTCTCTCTCTCTCTCTCTCTCTCTCTCTCTCTCGTCCATAATTTATTTCCTTATTATTATTTAGGTGTCTCACGTTCAGAAGACTTTTTTTTTCGTTATTTCACGTTCGTAATACATTTTCCTATTGTTTACAGCACACTGAGGACCCTGGTGGTGTTGGTGTTGTTCCCTATTTTTATACTTTTGTTTTCCTATTTTTTTCTTGTTTTGTTATTTATTGTTTTTTTCTTAGTTTTGTTATGTTATTTATTGTTTTTTTCTTGTTGTTATTTTTTTTATGTTATTTATTAGTTTTTTTTTATTTATTGTTTTTTTATTTATTTATTTATTTATTTATTTATTTATTTATTTTTATTTTTTTTTCTTATTTTGTTATTTTTTTTCTTGTTTTGTTATGTTATTTATTGTTTTTTTTCTTGTTTGTTATTTATTGTTGTTTTTTGTTATTGTTTTTTGTTATTATTTATTGTTTTTTTTGTTATTTATTGTTTTTTTTTGTTATTTATTGTTATTTTTTTTTTTGTTATTTTTTTTTTATCTTTTTTTTTTTTTTTTGTCTTTTTTTTGTTATTGTTGTTTTTTAGTTATTGTTTTTTTTTGTTTTCGTTATCTGGCGTGCGTAATGCTTCTTGTTTTACGGAAGCTGATATTTTTTGTTGTTTTCTTTTCCTTCCAAGAAAATCAGAGGAAAGAAAAAACCAGCACGCGAGGACAGCAGAGAGAGGTTAGCCAAGCGTACAAACTGGGGGTCCGCGTTCCCGAGATACCATAAGAGACGCACGCCTAGGAGAGGTTGAAAGGGCTCGAGGGGTTGACGTGTTTCCTAATGTACTTCCGGGAGATCAGTGGGAAGGGAGTGGCAAAGACTCATCACTCTACACAGTCACACTGATGCTGTCTCCCACCCTGCCTATTGCAACTCTCCCTATTTGCCTTATCACTCTTCACAGTCACACTGATGCTGTCTCCCACCCTGCCTATTGCAACTCTCCCTATTCGCCTTATCACTCTACACAGTCACACTAATGCTGTCTCCCACCCTGCCTATTGCAACTCTCCCTATTTGCCTTATCACTCTACACAGTCACACTGATGCTGTCTCCCACCCTGCCTATTGCAACTCTCCCTATTTGCCTTATCACTCTACACCGTCACACTAATGCTGCCTCCCACCCTGTCTATTGCAACTCTCCCTATTTGCCTTATCACTCTACACAGTCACACTAATGCTGTCTCCCACCCTGTCTATTACAACTCTCCCTATTTGCCTTGCTGGAAGTGAGCGAACACATGCTAGATTTATCATACGTCCTGTTTATCAGTATTAAACACACACACACACACACACACACACACACACACACACACACACACACACACACACACACACTAACGCCTCTCCATTTTCTGCGTCTTACAGTTTTCCTTATTTGTCACTGTTGAGGTCAGCGAGCACATGCTATATTTATCACACACTTGCCTAACAGCGGGTTTTCCACGCTTTCAGACACAAGCAGGCAGTCATTATCATCCTGAAAGCGGGGACGACATCCGTTTAGGACACTTTTATCTACTTGAAGCATAAGAAAGCTGAGATAAATGAACACGTGTCTGGGGAAGGCAGGAAAGATAGTTGAGAGAGAGAGAGAGAGAGAGAGAGTTAAGGATGTAGTAAAAAATAAAAGAAAGGCCTTAGAACGCAAGAAAGATAAAAAGAAAGAGAGAGAGAGAGAGAGAGAGTTAAGGATGTAGTAAAAAAATAAAAGAAAGGCCTTAGAACGCAAGAAAAGATAAAAGAAAGCACGAAAGATTGAGAGAGAGAGAGAGAGAGAGAGAGAGAGATTGACAGGAAGAGGATCGATCCAGCTGAACTATTCTTGGTGGTGACGGAAGTGGCTCTGATAATCCTTAATGCGCAGTTCGTTTACTGATAACTTTTTTTCCTTCAATTGTTGACAGCTCGAAACACTTATCATTGTTGTTGTTGTTGCGTCACTACACATCCCCTCCTGCTGCGACCACAGACAGACAGACAGACAGACAGAGAAAGACAGACACACAGACAGACAGACACAGACAGACAGACAGACAGACAGACAGAGAAAGACAGACACACAGACAGACAGACACAGACAGACAGACAGACACAGAAAGACAGACAGGCACAGAAAGACAGACACAGACACAGACAGACAGACAGACAGACAGACAGACAGAGATAGACAGACACACAGACAGACAGACACAGACACAGAAAGACAGACAGACAGACATACTGACAGACAGAAAAACACACAGACAGACAGACAGACACTGAAAGACAGACAGACAGACAGACAGACAGACAGACAGAGAGAGAGAGATAGACAGACACACTGACAGACAGAAAGACACACAGAAAGACACACAGACAGACAGACAGACAGACAGACGTAAAGGAGGGGAAAAAAAAGGAATGGAAGAAAGAGAGAAATGAAAGAAGAAACGGAACAAAAGAAGGAGAAGGAGAGAGAGAAGAAAATAAAGGAAGTGCAATAGAGTAGTGAAAGACGAGAGAGAGAGAGAGAGAGAAATTACTAACAGGCCAGCAGACAGAGAAGGAGGAGGAGAGAATAAGGTCAAGCTGTCATAAGATCAAATCCTGCATCTTTTATAATGAATCTGAACTTTTATCACAGGGTCAGAGCTCCCGTCCCTCCTCCTCCTCCTCCTCCTCTTTCTCCTGCTCCTTCCTTCTCTATTCTCAGTGTTTTATTCTTCTATCACTTTTTTTAGCGCAGTGTTTTTTGTTTGTTTTCCGTTTTTTCTCTATTATCGGTGTTTTTCTTGTATCACTTTTTTAGCGCGGTGTTTTCTGTTTGTTTTCCGTTTTTCTCTATTATCGGTGTTTTTTCTTGTATCACTTTTTAGCGCAGTGTTTTCTGTTTGTTTTCCGTTTTTCTCTATTCTCGGTGTTTTTTTCTTGTATCACTTTTTTAGCGCGGTGTTTTTCTGTTTGTTTTCCGTTTATTTCTCTATTCTCAGTGTTTTTTTCTTGTATCACTTTTTTAGCGCGGTGTTTTTCTGTTTGTTTTCCGTTTTTTTCTCTATTCTCGGTGTTTTTTTATTTTATAACTTTTTTAGCGCGGTGTTTTTCTGTTTTCCGTTTTTTTCTCTATTCTCGGTGTTTTTTTCTTCTATCACTTTTTATAGCGCGGTGTTTTTCTGCTTGTTTTCCGTTTTTTTTCTTTTTAGCGTTTTTTTTTAGCACGGTGTTTTTCTCTGTTTTCTGATTTTTTTCTCTATTTCTTCTCGTCAGTTGTTTCCCTCTTTCTTTTTTTTGTTTTTTTTTTAGTGCGCTGTTTTTCTGTTTTTTTTTTTTGTTTTTTTACTCTATTCTTGGCATTTTTTTTTTTAGCGGGGTATTTTGTTTTTGCTTCTGTTTTTTTTTTCTTTTTAGCGCGGTGTTTGTTTTGTTTTTTTCTCTTCTCGGCCATTTTTTTTTGCCGTATTTTTCTGTTTTTTCTTTTCTATTTCATCTGTCTTTTTTATTTTTTATTTTTTAGCGCGGTGTTTTCTGTTTCTGTATTCTGTTTTTTTTCTGTATTTCATCTCTGCCGTTTTTTTCGTCTTTCTTTTTTTCTTTTTTTTCTTTTTTTAATGCAGTATATTTGTTTGTTTTCTGTTTTTTTCTCTATTTCTTCTTGGTGTTTTCTTTTTCTTGTTTCTTTTTTCTGTTGTTTTTGTCTTTTTTTTAGCGCAGTGTTTTACTTTTTGCTTTCTGTTTCTGTTTCTCTTCTTAGCGTTTCTTTCTACTTTCTTTTTCTTTTTCTTTTTTGAGCGTTTTTTTTCTTTTTTCTTTTTTTTCTTTTTTTTAGCGGTGTTTTTCTGTTTTTGTTTTAACGCGTTTTTTTGTACGTTATTCCCATTTATACAATTTTTTTGGTGTGCCAGAGAGAGAGAGAGACGCTTTCCCTCAGTCCTCCTATGCCCGTGGTTCCCAAGCAGGGGTCCATAGAGATTCTAATTATTTTCAAATTTATTATAGTGGAATTAGGAGACATGCAGCTCAGATTAATATCGTCACCTTCGTAAACAAACCGCCCAAGTCATTGTTTTCTACTGTTCAGGAAATCGCAAAAGAACTCATTATTTCATTTGGCTTAAGATTTAGGCAGAAATGAAAAGGCCAAATCTCAAACCCTGAATGACGAAGGCAGAAGAAAAAAAAAAGAAAAATGAAAGATGAAAAAACGTCGCACTGAAAAAAGGAAAAAAAGAAAAGACAGAAAAACACCGCGCTAAAAAGAAAAAGAAGAAAACAGACAGAAAAACTCCGCGCTAAAAAGAAAAAAGAAGAAAACAGACAGAAAAACTCCGCGCTAAAAAGAAAAAGAAGAAAACAGACAGAAAAACTCCGCGCTAAAAAAGAAAAAATAGAAAAGGCAGAAAAACACCGCGCTAAAAAGAAAAAGAAGAAAACAGACAGAAAAACTCCGCGCTAAAAAAGAAAAAATAGAAAAGGCAGAAAAACACCGCGCTAAAAAGAAAAAGAAGAAAACAGACAGAAAAACTCCGCGCTAAAAAGAAGAAAACAGACAGAAAAACTCCGCGCTAAAAAGAAAAAAGAAGAAAACAGACAGAAAAACTCCGCGCTAAAAAGAAAAAAAGAAGAAAACAGACAGAAAAACTCCGCGCTAAAAAGAAAAAAGAAGAAAACAGACAGAAAAACTCCGCGCTAAAAAGAAAAAAGAAGAAAACAGACAGAAAAACACCGCGCTAAAAAGAAAAAAGAAGAAAACAGACAAAAAAACTCCGCGCTAAAAAGAAAAAAGAAGAAAACAGACAGAAAAACTCAGCGATAAAAACAAATAAGAAGAAAACAGAAAAACACCGCGCTAAAAAGAAAAAAAGAAAACAGACAGAAAAACACCGCGCTAAAAAGAAAAAAGAAGAAAACAGACAGAAAAACTCCGCGCTAAAAAGAAAAAAGAAGAAAACAGACAGAAAAACACCGCGCTAAAAAGAAAAAAGAAGAAAACAGACAGAAAAACACCGCGCTAAAAAGAAAAAAGAAGAAAACAGACAAAAAAACTCCGCGCTAAAAAGAAAAAAGAAGAAAACAGACAGAAAAACTCCGCGCTAAAAAGAAAAAAGAAGAAAACAGACAGAAAAACACCGCGCTAAAAAGAAAAAAGAAGAAAACAGACAGAAAAACACCGCGCTAAAAAGAAAAAAGAAGAAAACAGACAGAAAAACACCGCGCTAAAAAGAAAAAAGAAGAAAACAGACAAAAAAACTCCGCGCTAAAAAGAAAAAAGAAGAAAACAGACAGAAAGACTCCGCGCAAAAAAAAAAAAAAAAAATAGAAAGACAAAAACACCGCGCTAAAAAGAAAAAAGAAAAAAACAGACAGAAAATCTCCGCGCTAAAAAGAAAAAAGAAGAAAACAGACAGAAAAACTACGCGCTAAAAAGAAGAAAACAGACAGAAAAACTCCGCACTAAAAAGAAAGGGCGTCACATGATGAAAAATTGATGTAGACATTAACCTGGAAATCTATGAAAAATGACTCGGGCGATTATTTTATGAGGGTGACGATAATCATAGTACTGTACACAATCCTTAAAACTGAATACTTAAGTGCTAGAATGTCTCTGCACTAGCTAAGGGTGCCAGGGTGTCAAACTCACGGCCCACGTCACAAATTTGGCCCCTTGGATGGTCGTGAGTGGCCCGCGATATTCCCTGATTAACCTGTTTCGTTCCTCTTAACCCATCTGCTGCGATTGCCACGGATTTGTCTTTCAGTGGTAGCCTGGTAACATATAGTCCCAGGTCTTTCTCTGCCTCTGTGGTGGATAGTGGAGTGTTTCCCATGTGGTATTGGTGTGCTGGATATCCTCTCCCATGGTGCAGGACTTTACATTTTTCTTCATTGAATTGTAGCAGACACTTTTTGCTCCATTCCTGTAGCTTGGTGAGGTCTGATTGTAGGAAATCCGCAGTCAAGGGGTAACTCTTTTTAGGAACAGAGAGTAGCGGGCTTTTTTTTTCCTTCATTATTGTTTCCTTTTTTTATGCCCTTGAACTGTCTCCTTTGCTGGAAAAGAAGGGTCCACAGGTGAAGGAGTGACTGGGGAAGGGAACGCGACAAAGAAGGTTGTGAGCCACTGTCCTCAGCAATTTCTCGGGTATATTCTTTCCTTTACTTCCTTCCATTTTCTGTGACTCAGCACGAAGAAAAGAGGAAAGTACAATTCGCTTCATCATATCTGCACGGGAAGGAGACTACGACAACCCCCTTCACTCAGTCCTATGTAATCTTCTCTCCGTGGTATACTGAGTAATTAATAATCCCGAGGGGGGAGTCGAAAATCTAAATGAAGTTCACTTTGGTTGGGGATTTTTTTGCGATTTTTTCTAAATAATACAATGGTCATTTATTTTTTCCTTCTGTTTTTTTATTTTTATTTCTTTTTGTGCTCTAATCCGTCTCCATTCCCTGAACACACACACACACACACACACACACACACACACACACACACACACACACACACAAAGCCTGGAGCCCTATCTCTAAGTTCGTATAACCCAGTGTTTCCTGGAATCAAACACAAGACCACGTTCTTGTGGCCCTAACGTTCATTTGATGCAGTAAGTGAGCGTCTACGTCCATATAATCAAATATTTCCTAAAATCGAGCTCAAGAAGGAGAGTTTCAACACCTTCATTTAACCCTCTACGTTCATTTGATCCAATATTTAATGCTCTATGTTAATTTCACCCAAAGTTTCCGAGAATCGACCCTGGGGAAGACATGAGGAGGAAGTCACGTTCATTTTTAAACTAACACAATCTCCCTTTGTTGTGTTTGTCGTCTACCAGCACTTCATTACTCTTGACAGCACTACAACGGACCTGTAATATGTGGCAACTGGTTATATCCCATCCTCGTCGACGTGTCCGTGGTGTCCGTCTTGAGGGGGATGGATAGGCGTGGAGGCACACAGTATTTATTGAGGAAGCTCTACATTACACCCTGAATCTCAGCGCCTTGTATCCTCTTGTGTGTGTGTGTGTAGAATCCTCTAGGAGCTATATGTAGCTGAAACTTACATATGGTATACAATCCTAGTATATAAACATACAAAAGTAAAAAGGTATCAAAACTTCTATAAAGGGATTTGGATTCCTTGTTACTACATAGTTTTGTCTGGGCGCTTACAAAGAAAACTTAACATTAATGCATAACTTATAAATACTTAATACCATACTTAATCTACGTACATATCACCTTCCGGCACTTTGTCATTTTCCTCCGATTAAAACACAAACAAACAAATAAAAGAGGGGAGTCTAAATCACGTTGCTTTTTTTATAATGGGAATAGCCTTTTTTGTTCAGCGCGCTTCTTGGAAACATCATTTACTGGAACGTACTTTATCTTTTCTTCCATTTTTTTTCCTTCTTTCTCTTTGTTCTTTAATCTGTTTCCTTTTCCTGTACCACAAACACACACTCACACACACTCAGAGCAGACGACTCTCGCCCTTATTGTCACCAAATATCAGCAGTCGCTTCCTTTAATTTTCCTACGACCATTTTTACTCCGGTTGAAACATGTCATGTGTACCTTTTACATGGAGGTGTTCACGCCCACCTATACTCTATATACTCTCCGGTCACCGCCGAGTAAGGCTGACAGATACTTCAGCTCGGGGTCGTACTCTAAGTCTAAAACATCTTGGCGTCCTGGCACACATGTTTGAGTAGCCTTTCGTAGGAGTTCGGCGGATTTCAAGGGTAATTTATGACCCGTCCAGTAGTTTGATCCTTCTTCTATGCCATGAACCTAAAAAAACACTCATTAGAACTCCACTGATCTCCTTTTTGGTCAGTGGAAACAGTTGATGAGAAGGGTGGAGGCGTCTGACAATACTGACTTTAGAGATGCACCAGCACCCGCATCCGTGTCCTCACTAGACGAAAAGGATGTGGCGGGTGTACGGAAATAGAAATAAAGGATGTAAAGTGACTCTTTGCTGACCTTGGCCCGTATCCCTAAATGCATCCTGGCCCCAGTACGCCTGTCTGAAACGCCTCTCGCAATGTAGTCCGGGCTTTCATGGACGGATGGTGATCCTAGGGATAGTTTACCTGATTTCTGCACCTTCAGCGGGAAAACCACTCATGCAAACCCTGTTAATATTTTCTGGGGCGTTAGAAGTTAGTCGTAATGGGAGTCACTGTGCCTCGTCTCGAATTTTTCCCTCCAGCAATATTTTCGTCTCAAGGGGAATGGTCGAGGGAGAGAGAGCTCTTAAGCGTATCAGAGCTGTCATACTTTGTCTTATTCTTTGTCGCGAATATTGGCCTCCTCCTCCTTCTCCTCCTCCTCCTCCTCCTCCTACTCCTCCTTCTCCTCCTCCTCCTCCTCCTCCTTCCTTCTCCTCCTACTCCTCCTTCTCCTCCTACTCCTCCTTCTCCTCCTCCTCCTCCTCCTCCTTCTCCTCCTCCTCCTCCTCCTCCTCCTCCTCCTCCTCCTTCTCCTCCTCCTCCTCCTCCTTCTCCTCCTCCTCCTCCTCCTCCTCCTCCTCCTCCTCCTCCTCCTCCTCCTCCTCCTCCTCCTCCTCCTCCTCCTCCTCCAATTTTAATTTCGCTCGTGAGCTGCTAACCCAGACAACTTGGGAACCCATGACCTACACTCCTGTGGACGGAGCGTGGAATGGCTTCAAGAACAAACTCCTGGAGGTAGAGAGAACAACTGTTCCCATGAAGACAAGGAGAACAAATAATGCCACAAGCCCACCATGGATGACTACCCAGGTTCGACGGGCGATTAATTTAAAGAAGAGAAAATACAACTCGCTCAAAGAAAACGGCACTGACGAGGCACGCGAGCAATACCATCAAAGCCTCAGAGCTTGCAGAACACTCATTCGCCAGCGTAAACGCGACTATGAAAAGCAAATTGCACGCGAAGCCAAGTCCAACCGAAAAAGTTCTTCACGTATATAAGAACCAAAAAGAAGACAAAAAGCAATATCGGTCCCTTAAAAGATGAAAGTGACGTACTAACACAGGACAGTAAACAAATGGTCGAAATCCTAAACAGAAACTTCGCGTCTGTGTTCACGGTCGAGAATACCCAGTACGTACCAGAGCCCTACCCACCGATGGGAATCACTCCCCTAGAAATTGGCACAATCGAAGAACGGGATGTGAAGAAGTACCTAGACAAACTCGAGACAAACAAGTCCACCGGACCCGACGACTTGTCACCCAGGCTTCTCAAGGAACTCAAGCAGCAAATCCTGAAGCCACTCACCACCATCTACAATCTGTCACTACAACAAAACAAAGTCCCAAAAGACTGGAAACAAGCGAATGTAACTCCGATCTACAAAAAGGGAGACAAAAGTGTGGCCCTAAACTACAGACCAATCAGCCTGACCTCTGTGGCGGGAAAAATCCTCGAGAAGATCATCAGAGACAAACTCGTTAGGTTCCTTGAAGACAACAACATCATTTCCGATGCTCAGCACGGTTTCAGGAACAAGCGCTCATGCTTAACCAATTTATTGGACTTCTTCCAAAGTATCTATGAAAACTGGGATAATCATATCCCCAGCGATGTTATATATCTAGACTTTCAGAAAGCCTTTGACAAAGTGCCACACGAAAGACTCCTCAAGAAACTCAAGTCGGCAGGATTAGGCGGCAATCTGACAGCGTGGATCAAGGACTGGCTCACTGGAAGAAAACAACGAGTTGTACTCAACGGACAGGCCTCCGAGTGGCTTCCGGTCACAAGTGGAGTGCCACAGGGGTCAGTGCTGGGACCCATACTTTTCATCATATATATCAACGACCTAGAACTAGGATTGAAATCCAATCTTTCAAAATTTGCCGACGACACAAAGGTGGGTTGGAAGGCCCTCACAACAACAGACTGCAAAATTATCCAGAGAGACCTGGACCAGATCACTCGGTGGTCAGAAAAATGGCAGATGTCCTTCAACACTGCCAAATGTTAAGTAATGCATATCGGATCCAGAAAGAGCAACCACACATACCACATGGGTGGCGAACCACTACATGTTGTGCAAGAGGAAAGAGACCTCGGGGTCACCATCAAGTGACTTGAAACAAATAAAACACTGCAAGTCCGCCTGTAAGAAAGCCAATACAATGCTTGGGTTCATATCGAGGAACTTCGAATACAAGACGCCGGGAGTTATGTTATCCTTGTACAATTCGCTGGTAAGGCCCCACCTGGAATACGCCGTGCAATTTTGGTCTCCTAATTACAGGAAAGACATTGAATTACTTGAGAGTACAGCGCCGCGCCACGAAGATGATACCATCACTGAGGACGAAGCCCTATGAAGAGCGACTCGAGCGACTCAACCTCTTCACGTTGGAAAAGAGACGCCTGCGGGGAGACATGATACAAGTCTTTAAGTACCTGAACAAGCTCAGCAACATTGGTCCCTCCAAACTCTTCACGCTACAAACTAACCTGAGAACAAGAAACAACGGAAAAACAATTCAAGCAAAGCGATGCAATACCGACATCGGCAGGAGTTATTTCTCGAATAGAGTTGTTCGCCATTGGAACAGCCTTCCTGCAGAAGTGGTTAGCGCAGAGACCATCAACTCCTTCAAGAAACGCATTGATCGCCACTTTGCTGCAACGGGAGTGAACTGAACATTCCCAAGAGTAGATACAAGAGTGCTTTAATCCTTCCCTGCAAGCCACTCCTATGGCAAACGGATTGATTAAATCACTGAACGCAGGCAGCCTAGTCATGAGCCAAAAGGCTTTCTCCTGCCTGCTAGTCCATGTTTCCATGTTTCCTCCTCCTCCTCCTCCTCCTCCTCCTTCTCCTTCTCCTCCTCGTATGGGATCATTTTATTCATGACAGAAGCCTGTTTGCTAACGATGGCCTTCATCGAAATTGTGTGGGCAAGGCGAGGCTAGGCAGAGTGTTAGATGAGGAAATTTCGAAAGAGCTAAGACAGATGCAGCAACGAGGTGAGGTGGCTTCCGGCTTAGCCGGGAGGAAACCACACCCTGATAGTGAGGTCAGGATTCGAAAACATTGACCCAGATAGTCTATTTCAGAGAGACACCAACACAAGAACACGCAGCAACGGTATAAAGTTAAAGGGAAACCGATGTAACACATTGGCGCGCAGAAGTTATTTCAATAATAGAGTCGTCGATCACTGGAATAGACTCCCGCCGTCAGTAGTTAGCGCACAAAGTATCAATAGCTTCAAGTCTTCATTGGATAAGTACTGCAGTGATATAAGATTATATTGACCATTCTTCGCATGTTTCAGACAGATTGCAGCAAGACCTCAATCTAAATCCATATTATTCTACACCAAAACCTAGATTGCAAGTAGCGTAAGCTAACAATAGAGTAAAGCAACAGTTAATGTCCGCATGACAGGTGGAGTGAGGTGTGGGTGCAGTAAGGTGACAGGTTACTGGTGCGTGCATAGTACCGCCGGTAAAACGAGGATCAAGCCTCCACCTGTGCCCCTGAAACTACACCTCACCCATCGTGAGTATTAGGGGGGATTCTGGGGCTGCCCTGTGTGGGCCACTCGGCCTCTTCCAGCCTCCCTGTATTTCTATGTTCTTATGTTCTTATGTAATGAAGTCATTTTCCCCCACAGCTTAGGTTACCAGTAGTGTAAGTTAAGGGTAGTAATTTCCTCTTATTTCTTTCTTTACTGTAAAATTTCCATGGCCCTTTCTTCCTTAAAGGTACATGGTGCTCTCTTCTAACTATTTCCTGCCGGCACGTTGCCGGAAGGAGAGGTGGGTGGGGAGGAGCCTTCATCTTTTCTGTCCTGTCCTACCACACGTAGATTACTAGTAGTAGCGGCAGTAAACAGACACCCTCGTCATAGACCGATAGGTCTTCTGGTGTCTGTTCTTCCTATGTATTCCTTCTCCTCCACCTCCTCCTCCTCCTCCTCCTCCTCCTCCTCCTCCTCCTTCGCCTCCTCCCCTAAGTTCTTCATGACAAGCTCCTTTCCTTTATCTTCATCTTACTCGTCTCGTTCTTCCTCCTCCTCCTCCTCCTCCTTCTCCTCCTCCTCTTCCTCCTCTGCTGTAAAAAAAATAAAAAATAGCTAAGTAAACACCTCCTCCTCCTCCTCCTACTACTACTACTACTACTACTACTACTACTACTACTATTACTACTACTACTACTACTACTACTACTATTACTACTAATACTACTATCATTACTACTACTACTACAACTACTACTATTACTACTACTACCACTACTACTATCATTAATACTACAACAACAACTACTATTACTACTACTACTACTACTACTACTACTACTACTACTGCTGCTACTACTATCATTACTACTACTACTACTACAACTACTACAACTACTACTACTACTACTACTAACTAGAGAGTATGGCGAACATTATTATAGCGAAGTTTTAACCTTAGTGACATATGTAGGAAAGATGTAACAGACTAACTAGACTCGCAGTGGTTCGCAACCCTTTTTTTGTCGTTCCCGCTTCATAAACGTCAACCCCCCGGATTTCCCCGCTCATATGGACGAGGAAAAAAGTAGCCAAAACACGAAATTTACTTACTTAATAACACAAATAATATAATAAATAAATAGTAGCCAAACACAATATTTACTTAATAACACAAATCAGTCAGTTCTGTACCGTCTCCTCCAGTTCTTCTCCCCCGCACAGTTGCTATCCATTTACAGGGGCCTTGTCCGCCCTCGTATGGAGTATGCATCTCACGTGTGGGGGGCTCCACTAACACAGCTCTCTTAGGCAGAGTGGAGTCTAAGGCTCTTCGTCTCATCAGCTCTCCTCCTCCTACTGATAGTCATCTACCTCTTAAATCCCGCCGCCATGTTGCCTCTCTTTCTATCTTCTATCGATATTTTCATGCTAACTGCTCTTCTGAACTTGCTAACTGCACGCCTCCCCCCCTCCCGCGGCCTCGCCACGACTTTCTACTCAAGCTCATCCCTTTACTGTCCAAATCCCTTACGCAAGAGTTAACCAGCATCTTCACTCCTTCACACTGGTAAACTCTGGAACAATCTTCCTTCTTCTGTATTTCCTTCTGCCTACGACTTGAACTCTTTCAAGAGGAGGGTATCAGGACACCTCCCTCCCGAAATTGACCTCTCTTTCGGCCACTCCTCTAACTCTTTTTAGGAGCAGTGAGTAGCGGGCTTTTTTTTTTTACATTTTTTACCT
This sequence comes from Eriocheir sinensis, assembly GCF_024679095.1. NCBI lineage: Eukaryota > Metazoa > Arthropoda > Malacostraca > Decapoda > Varunidae > Eriocheir > Eriocheir sinensis. Next base: position 40,184,335 of record NC_066509.1, read on the forward strand.
TTTTTTATGCCCTTGAAGTGACTCCTCTGCTGTAAAAAAAAAGTCAATAGTTTCCGCCGTCTAATTGCTAGCAATTTATATTTCCTTCATGTTAAAATTCCCCCCAGAATCATAAAATTTCCCCCAGGGGGATATTTCCCCCAGGTTGGGAAGTGCTGAACTAGAGTGTATAGCGAACTTATTTATAGCGGAGTTTTAACATAGTAGGATAAACAAATAATAGACAAGCTAGAGTATATAGCAAATTTATTTATAATGAAACTTTAACATAGTGACATCTGTAGGATACGTGTAACAGGCTCACTGGAGTGTGTGGCGAACAATGCTGTGGTGAAGTTTTAACATAGTGACACACGTAGGACAGGTGTGAGCCAAAAGAAAATCATCGCACTCAAACTAAAAAAAAAACAAAGCTGACTGAATTAAGAAAAAAATCCACTAAGACGAACACTTGGCAGGAATGATCATGGAGGGAAAACACGCAGCAGGCTGAGAGTGAACACTGGCACCAGAAATATGAAGCAAAAAACTGAAAAAGTAAAGCAAAAAACTAAAATAAGAAAAGAAATTGTTGAAACAACAAAACTCGCTTAGAAATATAATCCATGTTCACTCCTTTCCTCCTCCTCCCCCTTCTCTTCCTCTTCCCCGTATCCTCCTCCTCTTTTTCTTCCTCTTCCTTCTCCTCTTCCTCCTCCTCCTCTTCCTCCTCCTCCTCCTCTTCCTCCTCCTCCTCCTCTTCCTCCTCCTCCGCGCCATCACCATAAACAACAAACAAATAAACAACAAAACAATAAAATATAAATTAGTGATTGGAGCCATTTGGAAACTTTATGGTCCAGGAAAATGTACTTGTGTGTGTGTGTGTGTGTGTGTGTGTGTTTGTGTGTGTGTGTGGCACGGTGCTGCCCCCTGGTTGTCTGGAGGGCACGGTGCTGCCCCCTGGTTGTCTGGAGGGCTTGGTGCTGCCCCCTGCTTGTCTGGAGGGCACGGTGCTGCCCTCTGCTTGTCTGGAGGGCACGGTGCTGCCCCCTGCTTGTCTGGAGGGCACGGTGCTGCCCCCTGCTTGTCTGGAGGGCACGGTGTTGCCCCCTGCTTGTCTGCAGGGCACGGTGCTGCCCCCTGGTTGTCTGGAGGGCACGGTGCTGCCCCCTGCTTGTCTGGAGGGCACGGTGCTGCCCCCTGCTTGTCTGGAGGGCACGGTGCTGCCCCCTGCTTGTCTGGAGGGCACGGTGCTGCCCCCTGGTTGTCTGGAGGGCACGGTGCTGCCCCCTGGTTGTCTGGAGGGCACGGTGCTGCCCCCTGCTTGTCTGGAGGGCACGGTGCTGCCCCATGCTTGTCTGGAGGGCACGGTGCTGCCCCCTGCTTGGCTGGAGGGCACTGTGCTGCCGCCTGGTTGCCCTCATCCTGCAGTGCTTACCCCTGCGTGGCGTGCTGGCCTGGGTGCAGCAGCGGCCGTGGCCTCGTGCGTCGGGAGCAGGGTCTCACGCACGACCTCAGCCCTCTGTAATTCCTGAGGGTGTGCCCATGGGTGCTCGCCTCGGTGTGAGGTAAGCATCATCATCGGAGTCTAAGTTTTCGGCCTCGTGGCTGGGTCGGTGCCCTGAGGGTGTGCACGGGGGGCCTCGCCTCGGTGTGAGGTAAGCATCATCATCAGGTCTAAGTTTTCGGCCTCGTGGCTGGGTCGGTGCCCTGAGGGTGTGCCCGGGGGGCCTCGCCTCGGTGTGAGGTAAGCATCATCATCGGAGTCTAAGTTTTCGGCCTTGTCGCTGGGTGGATGCTCGGAGATATTCTCGTAGATTGGAGGCTCGGAGACATTCTCGTAGATTGGAGGCCAGGGATCTCCTCGTAGATTGGAGGCTCGGGGATCTGCTGGCAGATTAGAGGGTCGGGGAACTCGTCGTAGATGTGCTCCTCGTCGTCGTCGAAGATGTGCTCCTGCTGCCGCGGCGCCACGCGCGGGAGCACGGTGGGGCCCGTGGGCGGCTCCACGTGGCTGTCGCTGACCGCTTCCTCGCCACCGACGCGCCAGGAGGCGGCCAGTCCACGCCGCGTCGGCACGCGGGGCACTGCGGGAAGAATGTGACCATTACCACGATGACGACGACGTCCGTCACGAAGGGGGGGAGAGAGAGAGAGAGAGAGAGAGAGAGAGAGAGAGAGAGAGAGAGGTAAAGAAAAAAAAAGGATGTATTGGAGGAGATAATGGAGGTCTGAGCGTATGTGATATGAAGTTAAGATTGTCCCTCCTCCTTCTCATCCTACTACTCCTCCTTATCCTCCTCCTCCTACTCCTTCTCCTTAATCGTATATTCCCAAAAGTTGTTTATAGTGGAATACTTAGATGTGCATTCTTTTTGTTTGTTTGTCTGGTCGACGTGTTTGCTGTTTTTTTGGGGGGGGGTTTTCTCTTCTCTTAATTTGGCGTTTCATGTTTATTTTGTCTGTCTGTTTCGGGCCTCAGTTGTCAGTCTCTTTCCGTCCCTTACCGTCAGCAGGTATTCCTAAACTCCCTTCCGTCTCCACATAAAAGAACTGCACGCCATGTTCAGTTGTCAGTCTCTTTCCGTGACTTACCGTAAGCAGGTATTCCTAAACTCACTTCCGTCTTCACATAAAAGAACTGCACGCCCTGTTCAGTTGTCAGTCTCTTTCCGTCCCTTACCGTCAGCAGGTATTCCTAAACTCCCTTCCGTCTCCACATAAAAGAACTGCACGCCCTGTTCAGTTAATTAATCTGTTACAATGTATTCCTAAACTCCCTTCCGTCTTCACATAAAAGAATTGCACGCCATGTTCAGTTAATTAATCTGCTGCAATGTATTCCTAAACTCCGTAAATGCTTCAGGGGGTCGGCGCGGCAGCACACACACATTTGACACGCTTCTTGAAGGAGTTTTGGGCATTTCCAGGGGTTGTTTAATGACCCTGGTGGTAGTGTGACCCTTCTTCTATGCTATGAGTGTGAAAAAAAAACACTCATGAAAACCCGTTTGATCTCCTTTTTGACCTTTGTAAATAGTTGACGTGAGAGTTGGGCACGTCTGGGGAGGAGGAGGAGGAGGAGGAGGAGGAGAGAGAAAGAAAGAAAAAGAAAAAAAAGAGAAAAAGGAGAAAGAAGAAGAATGAGGAGAAAAAGAAGAGGAAGAAGAAGAAGAAAAAGAAGAAGAAGTAAAAAAAGGATAAAAAGAAGAGGAAAGAAGAGAAGTACAAGGAGAATGTGGAAAAAAGGAAAAGTTAAAGAAGAAAGAGAAGAAGAAAAAGAAAAAGATGAAAAAAAAGATGAAAGAAAAGAAGAAAAAGAAGACAAAAAGAGTAGGCCATCCATCTACAGATCTATCCATTGTAGTGAGTTAGGAAGACAAGAAGATCACCAGCAGAGCGAGCCGGCCCCTAGTTAGCCTTGTTGTAGTAATGAACAGGACAGCAGGTCACTACTTGGGTTCAGCAGGCAAGAAAATGAGAGAGAGAGAGAGAGGATTTTCCCTTCGCTGCCAGTAACACTTCGTCAGCACCACTAGCAGAACAACAACAACAGCAACACCAATCACCACCGGCACGACTATGATGGCGATGGTGGTGGCGGTGGTGGTGGTGGTTGTAGGGGTGGTGGTGGTGGTGGTGGTGGTGGTTGTAGGGGTGGTGGTGGTGGTGGTGGGGTGGGAGGTGCAGTTTATCCATGAGTATCTGTCTTGTTTGTATCCTTCTACATTGCATTGCCGCGAGTACGATAATCTCCACCTTGAGGGCCCGTGAGCCACAACAGTAACATTCACGGCATTAAGGAAGTGGCCTGTTCTGCGGCACACAAGATAACAATCACCAGTCCGTACACCAAAGACAAGAAAGCCATCATTGTTGTTGTCATCGTTCCTCCCTCCCCATACACCTACCAACAACCTCCACCACCGTGCGTCCAGAGGGAAGCAAGTGTTGTCCAGCGTGAACCAGGCGTCCTGCTGCCAGCCATCGCCCGCCGCCACGAGCCTAACCCCCTTGAAGCCAGGATCGGGGTGCACGAACAAGACCTTGCAACAGCCGTGCGTCACAATTTGCCAGGTGTAAATGTTCGCCCATTCATCATCCCCCGAGATGGTAGTATTGGCGGGGCAGCGTGGGTCCAGGCCTGGGCTGAGGGAGGCTCCGGGCGCGGGCAACAATGACTTTAGAAACACCATGAGTAAGGACAGCCTGGTGTTCATCGTGGCTCACCGTGTGTGTGGGTGTGGGTGGGTGGGTTTGACTATGTGGTGTGTGTGTGTGTGTGTTTGTGTGTGTGTGTGTGTGTGTGTGTGGGTGGGTGGGTTTGAGTATGTGGTGTGTGTGTGGTTGTGTGTGTGTGTGTGGGTGGGTGGGTTTGTGTGTTGGGATCGAGTCGGGCGCGCCTCTTCCCAGCTTGGATAGATATTTCAACGAGCAGCGACCACTCGCGTCACGAAGAGGGAGACACTGGAGCTCGTAGATCATTCTCCTCCTTTTTCAAGCACTGGGGCAGGATGTTGCGCGCGGGTACATGCACACGCCTTGACATGGCGCCGCCTGCGACACCCTTAGCCTTGTCTTCTTAGCAGCAGGCGAAAGGAAGGGAAATAACCAGAAAAGAATGGAGACGAAAGGGAAGAAAGAAGAAGAAAAGAATACAAAGGAAAAGAAAGGAGAGCAATGGAGGAAGAACAACAACAATAACAAGAAGAAGTTAAAGAAGAAGAACAAGAGGTAGACAAAAGAAGGGAAAAAATCAGAAAATAATGGAGACGAAAGAGAAGAAAGAAAGCATGGAGACAGGAAGCCTGGCAGCGTGGGGGGAGAGAGAGAGAGAGAGAGAGAGAGAGAGAGAGAGAGAAGAAGATAAAAATTGGAGAAGGAGAAAATGAAAGTCTGAGTGTATGTGACAATTATGACGTTATGATTCACCCTCCTCCTCCTCCTCCTCCTCATCCTACTGCTCCTCCTCCTCCTCCTCCTCCTCCTCCTCACCCTAACCGGATATAGTGGAATACTCAAATGTGAATGTCAGCTCTGGAGACTTTACAAACACTTGTCAAGCTAATCCATTCTCTCTCTCTCTCTCTCTCTCTCTCTCTCTCTCTCTCTCTCTCTCAGTCAGCGCCTTGCCCTCACCCCGAGAGGTCAAACCGCACGCGCTCCCACTTCCGTGACCTCTCGCTTGCGAATCCACCCTCGTGTGCTGTACTGAACTGTACTGTAGATCTTGCTGTGCTGTGTGCCGTGTGCTATTTCGCGTCGTGCTGCGTACTGCTTATTGTCAACCGAGTTAGCTGCCCGCAGAGGTGTGCTGTTTGCTGTGCGACCACGTGCTTCGACCATTGGACAGGATTAAGTGTTGCCCTTATTTTTACTACCTCTCTCCGCCTGTATCTACCCTCTCGCAGTAGCGCCCTGTAAAACATATATACACCTATACCCCACACACCGTGTTCCACTCTTGCCGCCACATTCTTGATATCTTTCCAGATGACACTCCGAGGCCACTTACTCCGACTGTGTTCCGACCTACCTGACCTGCCTTGAACAGATTATTCCCCAGAGACCAGTAATCCTCCCTCCCTCCCTCGCGTTTCGCTCCTCCTCTTCTCTCGCCTCCCCTCTCCATTGCCCCTCCCCCTCTCTCTCTCTCTCATTACTACCCCCCACTTGCCCCTCTCTGTCTCTCCTTCCTCACTCCCGATCTCGTTCCCACCCTCTCTCTCTCCCCCCCTTTCCTTCGCCCTCTTCCTCCCTCCATCCCTATCTCCCTCCTACGCCTTCCCATCTCTCTCTCTCTCTCTCTCTCTCTCTCTCTCTCTCTCTCTCTCTCTCTCTCTCTCTCTCTCTCTCTCTCTCTCTCTCTCTCTCTCTCTCTCTCTCTCTCTCTCTCTCTCTCTCTCTCTCTCTCTCTCTGCCCCCCCCTCTCTCATTACTACCCCCACCCCTCTCTGTCTCTCCTTCCTCCTCCCTATCTCGTTCCCACCTCTCTCTCTCCCCTTTCCTTCGCCTCTTCCTCCCTCCATCCCTATCTCCCTCCTACGCCTTCCATCTCTCTCTCTCTCTCTCTCTCTCTCTCTCTCTCTCTCTCTCTCTCTCTCTCTCTCTCTCTCTCTCTCTCTCTCTCTCTCTCTCTCTCTCTCTCTCTCTCTCTCTCTCTCTCTCTCTCTCTCTCTCTCTCTCTCTCTCTCTCTCTCTCTCTCTCTCTCTCTCTTATCTCGCTTATTTATTCACGCGTCCCTCTGCCCTACGAAAAAGAAAAAGCAAAGCAAATATATAGATACCTCCTCCTTACCAAGATGGCGCTAAAGAAATGTTCGACTTGCACAGGAAACTTCTCTGGTCATTTCTTCTCAGGACGATCGACCGTCTGCAAGATCTGCCTGTTGACTCAGCAGATGGAAACGAGACTCCTTCAACAGGACGAAAGGCTAACGGCTGGCGAGAAGAAGATCACCGAACTAACAAGTACTGTTGATACCTTGCAGGAGTTTATCCAGGCCAACATCGTCGCCCCTCCTGCAATTGACGCCTCATCACCCTCCTCACCTGCACTCGATGCCCAGCCACCTTCCGAAGAAGGCACGTCACAGGGAACCGGTAGAGCTGACGCTGAATGCTTCACCCCCGTGAGAGGAGCCAGACCCGCCCCTAGAGCCATTTATCCTACTCATTGCTACAACAGATTTGCCATACTGGAGGAGGAGGACGAGGAACAGAGCACCTTCTTGGTCGGTGACTCTATGATTCGCCATCAGGTGGTTGAATTCTGTGGCAGAGTCCCCCGTCGTAGGCGTAACTACTGTTATCCTGGAGCTGGTGTTGACGACATCACAGCTGCCCTGGACGAGGTCTCCGCTGAGGCCTCTAATGACTCACTCTTTGTTCTCCACACAGGTACAAACGACGTCACCACGACCCGGTCTGAGGAACTGCTGGACAAGTACCGTAGGCTCATCCAGCAGTATAAGACTAAATCCCCTAATATTTTGATTTCAGGAATTCTACCACGGACATGGGATGAGGGCGACTTCTACAGTAAGGCCTTCAGCCTCAACAACCGCCTGCAGACTCTCTGCGGAGAGCTTGACGTCGAATTCTTTAACGCCTGGAACGATTTCTACGGCCAGAGTAGACTTTTCCAATGGGACGGAATACACCTGTCCCCCATCGGGGCAGCCATATTTGGATGGCTCCTCAACACCGCCGTACGTAACGCCCGAACAACAAAAAACGACTCTCAGCCACGTCCTTCCATCCCGCCCGTGTAAATAGACACCTCACACCGCAACAGACTCGTAACATTGAACCCTCCAGTAACTCTATTACCAAGCTTCAAGATAACCTAAGAGTCCTTAGTTTCAATGCGCGTAGCCTAAGAAACAAATTTGATGAACTGCGATGTCTTGCTCTGACAGAAAACTTTGACGTAATTGCTATAACCGAAACATTTATCGACACCACTAATATTGATTTAAGTTCCGAATATAACATAGATGGCTACAGATTCTTCAACAATGATCGTGTAAACCGTAGAGGGGTGGTGTCGCCCTTTTGTCAAAAGCTACTTGCAACCTACTGACAAAACACCAAGAAACAGTAACGTTGAACATTTGTGCGTGCGAGTAAACATTGCAAAAGTCAATTTAAATATATCTGTCACTTACAGGCCTCCGGGGCAATCACTTGATGGCGATCTTGAAATGTACAGCGTCTTAAGGCAGTCACTTAATAACAGCGACTCACTGATACTAGGAGACTTTAACCTCCCCATATCGACTGGGCGACACTGTCAGGTACAGAAGGTGAGTCCCATAGAATGATCAATTTCTAGAGGAAAATTATCTAAGCCAAATGGTTTCTGAACCAACTCGACAAAATAACATACTTGACCTTGTTATAGCGACCCAAGATAACCTAGTCAGTAATGTCACGGTAGGAGAACACCTCGGTTCCTGCGATCATAAACTAGTGCGCGTTGACATTAGAGCTCAAACATCGGTGACTGAAAATAAAGTTAAGGTGCCCAATTTCAAAAGAGCCAACTTCGTAGAAATCCGACGAAAACTAATAGATATGCAACTATCAGATGACGGCAATGCAGAGGACGCCTGGCTAAACTTTAAAATCACTTACTCACTCAGCAGGACACATTTGTCCCCTTGTGCGAAGCAATTAACACTAATAAAGTCCACCTTGGTTTAATAGCGAAATTAAACACTCAGTCCAGGAGAGAACATTGTCTTACAGGTTAAAGAAAGACCACCGCACGCCCGAAAACTTGAGACTGTACAATGATGCTAGGCGACGAGTAAAAGATTAGTGCATCAGGCAAAGCGTAGATATGAAGAAAATATTGCAGCCAACTGTAAAATAATCCGAAATCCTTCTTCAGTTACATAAACAACAGAAAGGCGATCAGAAGTGGAATTGGACCTTTAATAAACAGCGACGGTGCACTAGTGACTGACAGCCAACACGTTGCAAACCTATTAAATAATTACTTTTCCTCGGTGTTTAATAATAACAGTCCTCCACCACCACCACCAACACCAGTACTAATGTAAATCCCGAGCATGCATTGTCTAACTTTGAAATAAAACCCGATGAAGTCCTTAAAGCCCTCAAATCACTTAAAACAAATAAAGTCCTGGACCTGATAAAGTATATCCAACTCTGCTGAAAGAAACAAAGAGCGAAATACTCTCCTCCTCACAACCGTATTCAATATGTCCTTGCGACAAGGCATTGTCCCTTCAGATTGGAAAAAGGCTAACGTGACACCGATTTTAAGAAAGGAGACAAAAAAGTACCAGGTAATTACAGGCCCATTAGTCTAACTTCGGTTGTAGGTAAGCTACTTGAGGGCATAATTAGAGACAAAATTGTGAGTTACCTTGAAAGCCACTCATTAATTGGGGACTCACAACATGGCTTCCGAAACAAAGATCCTGCCTATCAAATCTATTAACCTTTTATAACGACCTCTTCACTGTTTATGACGTAACCAAATCACTGGACGTAGTCTATCTTGATTTCAGAAAGCGTTTGATAAAGTCCCGCATCATAAATTACTTTACAAATTAAAACAAATAGGTATTGACGGTCAGGTAAACCAATGGATCGCAATTGGTTGAGCAACAGACAACAAAGAGTAGTGATTGACGGATTTAACTCAGAGTGGGCGCCTGTCACTAGTGGCGTCCCTCAGGGCTCTGTTCTTGGCCCAGTGCTCTTCATTATTTACATCAACGACGTGGATGTTGGACTCAATAACCGCATTAGTAAATTTGCAGACGACACAAAGATTGGTAACTCGGTTCTCACTGACGAAGACAGGCAAAGCCTCCAAGAGGATTTGCACAAAATTTCAACGGTCGGATAGATGGGAGATGCCCTTTAACGTAGACAAGTGCCAGGTCCTTCAAGTTGGAACGAGGAATAAAAAGTTTGATTACGAAATGCGCGGCGTTAAACTCAAAAGCGTTCAATGCGTCAAGGACTTGGGGGTCAAAATCGCGTCAAACCTCAAATTCTCACAGCAATGCATCGATGCAGCAAATAAAGCGAACAGAATGTTGGGCTTTATTAAGAAACTTTTATTTAAGAATAAAGATGTAATACTCCCGCTCTACAACAGTTTAGTCAGACCCACTTGGAATATGCGGTACAGTTTTGGTCTCCTCACCATGCAAAGGATATTGCTAAATTAGAAGGTGTTCAGCGTCGGGCAACGAAAATTATCCCTTCCTTGCGCAACAAATCCTACGAAGAAAGGCTTTCTACCCTTAACATGTTCTCTCTTGAGAAACGTCGCCTCCGAGAAAACTGATCGAATGTTTTAAAATACTTAATGGTTTCACGAATGTAGACAGATCAACATTGTTTATGATCGATGACACTTTGCGCACGAGGAACAATGGCGTAAAACTCAGATGTAGACAAGTAAATTCAGACTGCACCAAATTTTTCTTCACCAACGTTGTAGTGCGAGAATGGAATAAGCTCCCATCATCAGTGGTCCAGTGTAACACGATTGACTCCTTCAAAAATAAGCTCGACCGTCACTTCCTTCAACTTAATATCAACTAGAGTAGAAATGCAACGTTTTGGAGTCTTCTGATTAATGTAAAATCACTTAGGTTTAAGGACAGACCACCAAGTCTGGACCATGGGGTCTGTGTGGTCTGATTTTCTATGTAAATCTATGTAAATCTCTCTCTCTCTCTCTCTCTCTCTCTCTCTCTCTCTCTCTCTCTCTCTCTCTCTCTCTCTCTCTCTCTCTCTCTCCGGCCTTTTCCGTCTTCATATAATTAATGGCGCGTCTTATTCCCTTATAGTTTCGCTCAGTAAGTTTGTTGATCGTGTTTCTTTCTTGGTTTAGTTTTTCTCTTCTCTAGTTTCTGCGTCCCATATGTTCTGTGCCTGGCTGTGTGTTCCTCTTGGTCCACGCGGCATCAACAGGTGTTAGTCGTAAACTCCCTCTCGGTTCTCCTATGATTAATTTCACGTCTCATTCCCTTTAATCTTCGTTCGGTTAATCTGCTTCAGAGTGTATTCGTGAACTCCCAAGAAGGGATCGGGCAACCTTTCCCTACACGTCCATATACTCAAGCGATGCGGCGCCCAGGAAACACATATTTGATACCGTTCTCGTGGGAGTTTGGGTCATTTCCAGGGACTGCTTAAAGACCCTGGTGATAGTTTGACCCTTCTCCTGTACCCTGAACGTGATGAAACCCGCATGAAAACCCGATTGATATCCTTTTCTGCCTTTGGAAATAGTTGGCATGAGAGGGTGAGAGAACACCCTCCTGGAGACAACAAAGGCGTGCTGAGGACAGGATGTGTTTCCGTAGCCGATAACATGAGTGAAAATATTTACTACCACAAGAAGATGATGATGATGATGATGATGATGATGACGATGACGATGATGACGATGATGAAATAGAAAAAGGAAAGGCGAGAGAGAGAGAGAGAGAGAAAGAAGTTGAAAAAGGAAGAGGCAGAGAAAAAAGAGAAAGAAGAAAGAAGAAAGGAAGAAGGAGAATTAAGGAAAGGAAGAAAAAAAATAGGAGGAGCAAGAGGAGAAAGAAGAAGAAGAAGAAGGAAAGAAGAAAGAAAGAAAAGAAACTAATGAGAAAAAAAGGAAAACGAAAAAGAAGAAAGAAAAAGAAAAAAAAATAAAAAAGAGACAAGAGAAGAAAACGAGGAAGAAAATAAAATGAAAATAAAAAGGAAAAAAGAAAGACGAGAAAGAAGAAGAAGAAGAAGAAGAAGAAGAAGAAGAAGAAGAAGAAAAAGCAGAACAAGAAAAAGAAAAACAAGAAGAAGAAGAAGAAGAAGAAGAAGAAGAAGAAGACAAAGAAGAAGAAGAAGAAGAAACAGAAGAAGAATAAGAAAAAGAAGAAAAAGCAGAAGAAGAAGAAGAAGAAGAAGAAGAAGAAGAAGAAGAAGAAGAAAAAGCAGAAGAAGAAGAAGAAGAAGTAAAAGCAGAAGAAGAAGAAGAAGAAGAAGAAGAAAGAACAAGAAGAAGAAGAAGAAGAACAAAAAGAAGAAGAAGAAGAAGAAGCAGAAGAAAAAAAAAGCAGAAATAGAGGAAGAAGGGGTCATTAGTGAAGAACATGTGTGTGTGTGTGTGTGTGTGTGTGTGTGTGTGTGTGTGTGTGTGTGTGTGTGTGAAAATAAAGAGACAAAAAGGAAGGAGAGGAGGAGAGAGAAGACGGAGAAACATGAAGAGAGGAAGGAAGAAAGGAGAGAAGGAGGGAGAGAGAAAAGAGAAGAAAAAGAACGGAGGAAAGGAAGGAAAGGAGGAAAGGGGGAGAAGAGGAAGGAAGGAAAGGAGGAAATAAAAGAAGGGAGAAAACGAAAAAAAAATTAATGAATAAACATAAGAGAGAGAGAGAGATTGATATGTTTATTGGCCATAAGGTTTGAGAAATTGTATACAAAAACTGAATACAAAATGAATGTACTCATGAGAGAGAGAGAGAGAGAAGAGCCGAATGATAAGTTCATCAGTCTCTCTCTCTCTCTCTCTCTCTCTCTCTCTCCAGGATAACACAGATTTACGCCCATAAATTTTAACATAAAATTCACGCACACGAAAATATATGCACATACACTTGCGTACATAACACACACACACACACACACACACACACCCACACACACACACACACACACACACACACACTGGAAAAAAACACAATGGTATGTGTAGATTTTATGAGAGAGAGAGACTAAGTTTCAGACAGGCAGGTGGTGAACACACACACACACACACACACACACACACACACACACTGATTATTTTCATTATCATTATTATTATTATTATTATTATTATTATTATTATTATTATTATTATTATTATTATTATTATTATTATTGTTATTAAAATAACTCCGGCTCGTCATTCCAAGTCTCGGCACACAGCACGGGGGTATTCCCACGTGTAGCACAGCGGGGCGGCGGCTCCCATCACACAGGAAGTTGGGGCCGTGAAGCAGTCTCCCCGGCATTGATACTACTACTACTACTACTACTACTACTACTACTACTACTACTACTACTACTACTACTACTACTACTACTACTACTACTACTAATAATAATAATAATAATAATAATAAAATAATAATAATAATTAACTAATCAGCTGTGAATGGATTGAAGGGAGAAACAAGGAATGGAGGAGGAGGAGGAGAAGGAGGAGAGGAGGAGGAGGGAGGAGGAGGAGAAGGGGGAGAGGAGGGAGGAGGAGGAGGAGGATAGAGGAAGAAGGACTAGTCATTTGCTATTTGGACGTGGAGAGAGGAGGAGGGAAGGTCTGTGTGTGTGTGTTTGTGTGTGTGTGTGTGTGTGTGTGTGTGTGTGTGTGTGTGTGTGTGTGTGTGTGTGTGTGTGTGTGTGTGTGTGTTGCCTTACCTGTGTGTTACCTGCGCTGATAGTCGTGTGAGGTAATTAAGATCTCAACACCTGTCAATATAAAGGTAATGTGCAGTGATCTTTTAGTGGTTTGAGGCAAAATTGAATCACCTGTCAGTATTTGTGTCGTTAAGAAGGTATTGGTGTGTCTAGGAGTCGTGTGAGGTAAGACGTAAGTAGGACCTGTATTGTAAGTGTTATTAAGAAAGAACAAGGCGTGAAGTCGTTTCATTGAGGCAGTGTTCTTAATCATTTCCAGGGGTAGTTTTGTGACCCTGGTGATAGTTCGACCCTTCCTCTGTACCGTGAACCTAAGAAAACACACATTTGACAAGGCTTTCCTAGGAGTTGTGGGCATTTCCAGGGGTAGTTTTGTGACCCTGGTGATAGTTCGACCCTTCCTCTGTACCGTGAACCTAAGAAAACACACATTTGAAAAGGCTTTCCTAGGAGTTGTGGGCATTTCCAGCAGGGTAGTTTTGTGACCCTGGTGATAGTTCGACCCTTCCTCTGTACCGTGAACCTAAGAAAACACACATTTGAAAAGGATTTCGTAGGAGTTGTGGGCATTTCCAGGGGTAGTTTTGTGACTCTGGTGACAGCTTGACCCTTCCTCTGTACCGTCAACCTAAGAAAACGCACATTTGACAAGGCTTTCCTAGGAGTTGTGGGCATTTCCAGGGGTACTTTTGTGACCCTGGTGACAGCTTGACCCTTCCTCTGTACCGTGAACTTAAGAAAACACATATTTGACAAGGCTTTCGTAGTAGCTTTGGGCATTTCCAGGGGTAGTTTTGTGACCCTGGTGACAGTGTAACGGTCCGAATGTGAATGAACGAGAGAATGTGAGTAAGTCAGTGAGTAACAGTAAGTGTAAGAGAGTGCATGAATGTATGAGAGAATGTGAGTAAGTCGGTGAGTGACAGAGTGAGTAAGTGTGAGCGAGTGGGAGCGTGAATGAGTGAATGAGTAAAGAGTGTATGGGTAGCTGAGGAATGTAAGTGCGTAAAAGGTTATGAGAAGATAACACGGCGAGCGAATGAACGAATATATGAACGAGTTACTGAAATCCCTCATCTCAAAGCCTCGAACCCCTCTAAGAAACCAATAACTAGTTAGTTAGGTAGGGTTTGATTGTAATGCCGAGAGGGAGTCACGTGAAGAAGGGGAGGAGCTTAGCGAGGAGGAGAGGCGAGAAGGCGAGGACAAGGAGACCCACGAGTCAGTGAGGAGGAAGGACGAGAAGCTGGGTAGACTTGAGGCGAGCACCACAGCAAGGCAGAAGCTGGGTAGACTTGAGGCAGGCACCACGGCAGCAAGCAGAAGCAGGAGAGAGGTGACCGGAGACGAGCACCACGGCAGCAAGCCAGAAGCTTGGAGAACACACACCACCACGGCCTGCTGTGTGAGGCAGGCTAGCAGGAGACGAGCAGCAGCCCTAGCAAGGAACAGCAGCGAGTTGGAGTTGAAGTTGAGAGCAGTGTCCACCTCTCCACTCAGCCCCCGAAAAACCACCCACGTCCTGCAGGGGTGAGACGGACTACAGGATGGGAACTTGTGGCAGGGTAACCTGCCCTCGACTGTCCTGGGGGCTCCAATACCACTGCCCCAAGCTGCTACATCAAAGGGGGCCCGCCTCTCCACACCACCCGAGCCGCTCCATCTCTACATCAAGCGGCGCCCGTCTGTCCATCACCAGGATCGCCCATTCCCATCGTGGACGTCCTCTGCCGAGCCAGACACTCACGCAGCTCCTCCTCCTCCGCATCCATCAACTACAGAGCTAAGCATTCGGTGTATTCCCCAAATCTCCCCTTGTGCCGGTAGTTAGCTAGTTTAGAGGCCTACAGCCTGTCGGTCATTCATTTTTGTTCATATTTTTTATTAGCACTCCGCTAACCTTTAAAGTAAACCAAATACATATTTATATCTAACCTTACCGAGTGTTATCATTTGGAGCCTGTTTTGCTGCTCATTGGAAATTACTGAACCATACACACATCCCCTCCATAGTACATAATCACCATCCAATTTCTTAATGCTGTCTCAAAAGTGGTTCCCACGGAAATCCTCCCACCCTCCATAATTAACCACACAAGTAACGCCCTTCTGGTCACAAACTTCGGAACAGTGTTCACTTGTCCTGAGGCCTTAACATCCAGGACCAGCGCTCGACAACTACCACGCTACCACATACCATTCACTACCTAGTGGTTGTCATAATTAAAGGGATGTAGCTTTTAATTATTCATTCATTTATTTAATTTAATTTTTTTTTTTTCTTCTCTATTTTCAACGCTACATATGGTGGCTTTTGCGGTGGGATTTCCCTGTGAAACATTCCCCACCCCCCGTTGTTGAAGCAGATTTAAATAGCCAGTATAATTATTTTTTTTTTGTTTTTTTTTTTGTTGATTGATTGTTGGTCGCCCTATTGCTTTGCAGTCTTAACATTTTTTTTTTTGTGTGTGTCTTTGCATTTACTTGTTTTTCTCTCACGGTGTTCATAACACCAGAGAACATGTTTAGAGTAGCACTTGTAGGGCATAGTCATATTCCCAGGAATTGGAGGTAGAAAAGCAGAACATTCAGGTAGATACTTTTCGTGCACCAGGAGCCAAAGCCGGGAATTTCTTTGAGGATGACTGCATTCAGGCAGTATATGAGGAGGGAAGAGGTGGAAGGAGCGAGCGCGTGGTAAGTCTCTCTCGCAGAGTAATGGAAAGTGGTAGTCTGCAATGGCGCGGTAATTATCACTAACAAACAAGTGCTTAATGCTCATGTGTTCGAAGGTTGTTTCGTTTGAGTTTATGGGTTTTATATATTTGTTTTATTAGTTTGCTTTGATTGTTCTCTTCTCTTTAGTAAACTGTAAATATTGATACTGAGGAAACTTAGGAAATTTTGACACAATGGAGAAAACTGTAAAGGTAGAGATAGCTGACTTGCTGGGTCCATGGGAAAGTGAACACTGCCCAGACCAACAGCGTACTGACACTGACCAGGAAGAACCTAGGGTACAAACACAGTCAAAGACAGAGCCACAAGTGGGTGACACCGTGAAAATGGAAGAACTCGAGGAAGAAGTAGATTTTCTAAAAACATCAATGTTAGAACTAGTGGACCGATTACGTAGAAACCAAGAAGACTCGCCTACCAAACCACTACTTAAACCAAGGGACATACCCGTCCTCGAGAGAAGACACTTGAAGGGAGTAGAAGGAGGAGGCAGATTAGAGGTATTCCTTTCCCAGATAGAACAATGCACCCCACGGGGAAGATCGAAAAGAATAGCTTTAAGTCAGTAGACGCGGAATTAGCAGTTTATATCCAAAGCACTCTGAAGCATGGCCCCGTGGTGGACTGGGAAGAATTCAAGATATCACTGATCAAAGAACTAACGGATCAGAGTAAAGGAAAGGTATTCGACGCCTTAAATGACCTCAAATATTCATACGAGGACGATGCGACTGAATTTGTCACCCAACTTAAATGCAAATTCGCACTCCTGGAGGTAAAATCAAATCCAGGAGAAGTCCCCAAGAGAGAAAAAGTAATTAAGTCAAAGCTGTTAAAGGGAATGCCTCGAGATAGTAGAGACAGGCTAGAAATATATATGGATAATCACGTGCCACTCGACACCTTTATGGAAAAACTAGAGGTGGAACGACTAGTAGCTCAAGCAAGGAAAAAAGACAGTGTCTTTATGGTGAAGGACGACGCTCCTCCAGCTGGTGCATCAAGCACTGGAGCACCACCATTAACATCCCCGAAGGCTGAATCCTTGGCAGAACCTACCGCCTTAGCCTCCTATCTCGATCGAATCGAGCGCAGACTAGAGCGGTGGGAAGAGCAAAAGAAACAACCTCGAGAGAGAAGGACATCAGTGTACTGCCCGTATTGTAGGTCCACAACACACGACGTGCAATCATGTTTTAAGAATCCGCTTCCCGGTTCGTGTTTTGATTGTTTGAGGATGAACTGCCGAAGAGGGTACCCTGGTTGTCCAG
Source organism: Eriocheir sinensis (assembly GCF_024679095.1). Taxonomy (NCBI): domain Eukaryota; kingdom Metazoa; phylum Arthropoda; class Malacostraca; order Decapoda; family Varunidae; genus Eriocheir; species Eriocheir sinensis. Next base: position 40,201,263 of record NC_066509.1, read on the forward strand.
GGAGGAAGACCTTTCAGACACGGTGACTGGCGCAAGCTAGGTCCCCAATAATCACAGTCAACATCAAAAGCCATATGCTAGAGGCCCTGCTCGACACTGGTAGCGAAATGTCACTAATCAAAGAAAGTGTGGTGCAACAACTCAATCTCAAGGTAGTTACAGGAAAAAACATCCCGCAATTACAGGGTATCACAGGGAAGAAACTTAGAATCCTAGGGCAAACCACTACCTCCATCATAGTCGGTGACAACCAACCTTTAGAGGTACCCCTAGCCATCGTACCCAATAATTACTTAGAACCAGCCTTGTTGTTGGGCATGAATGCCCTGGGAAGAATAACCCTAACCCTTGACCACCGAAACAAGAGAATTACCTGGAATAATGTCACCTACCCACTTAAATATCATGAACATCGCTACGGGAAGGTGACGCACATAAAGATTCAATCCATTGCCACCCACAAATCTTCCCCGGCCAAAGCTTTCGTGAGACTAAGAGCAAAATTAAAATTACCACCTTTCAGTGCTGCTATGAGGGAAATCAAAGTGGATGAAGCACCTGGTACTACCCTGGTGGTTGACCCGGAACATAAGAACGTGCAAGGAGGGTTGCCTCTCATTACGGAGGTAACCGAGGAAAAAACCATCTTCCTCCCAATGATCAATAATAGTAAATTAAACCTAACACTACATCAAGGGGTATTCCTGGCACGTTATGAAATAATCAACAGTAACCTTGAAGAGTTCCCGGAGGCAAAATGCTTAAAAACCACGATCAGTGAGTCGATGGGGCCCGAAAATGACGCGGTCCCAGGGAAAATGTCCAGAGGAGACAAATTAAACACCATATTAAGCGAAAGAGATTGGACTCACTTAGATGAAGAGCAGAAACAGAAATTATTCCAAGTAATACGGCGCCACGAGTTGTTATTTATGGTAGACAAAAATGAGTTAGGCTTGATAACAGCGCCCCCAGCCCACATTAATGTTGAGAATCCCGTACCATGCAGGGCCCCCATTTATAGATACCCAGAAAAAGCAAAGGAGCTAATAGCAGAGATTATAGAGGACCTAGCGCAGAGAGACATAATAGAGCCATCTACCGCCGCCTGGTTGTCACCAATAGTTCTGGTTAGTAAACCGTCCGGCGAGAAAAGAATGTGCCTGGATTACCGCAAGGTTAACACCCATTTAGCAGTAGACATACACTCTCTACCAAAACTTGAGGAACTAGTAGAGAGAGTGTCGGGACAGCAATACTATGCCACCTTAGATATGAAAGATGCATACTATCAAGTGCTTTTAGACGAACCAAGCCGGGATTTAACCACATTTACTGAGGGGATTAATCTATACCGATTTAAAAGGTTACCCTTTGGCTTGTCTTGTTCCCCAGCTATTTTTAGTAGACAGTTACAAACCGCTCTTGCACCCCTCTTAAAGGCGGAATGGATAAAGACTTACTTAGACGACGTGATCATAAGTGCACCTGACTTTAATACCCTTCTCAGTAGACTCCATGAGACCTTCGAGCACATGGGAGGGGTAGGAATCAAGTTGAACCTATCAAAATGTAACATTGGGCAAAAAGAAGTCAAATTCTTAGGGCATGTAGTCTCTCGGGAAGGATATCGACCGGACCCTAAAAACATCGAAGCAATTGAGAAAATGAAAGCCCCAACAACCGTTAAAGAAACCCGCAGATTCCTGGGAATGTGTTCATTTTACAGACGACACATTGGGCAATTCTCGAAACTAGCCGCCCCTTAACTAACAACACAAAGGGATTACAATTCGAATGGTCAGCAGAGTGTCAGCAGGCTTTCGAGACTCTGAAAGGAAATTAATAGCAGCCCCATCCTAGGACGGGCAGATATGTCAAGAAGCTTCATCCTAGAAACAGATGCCAGCCTCACCCATGTGGGTGCTGTGCTAATGCAAATCGATGATAATAATTTACCCAGGGTCATCGGTTATTTTTCCAAAAAGCTTCGTCCGGCAGAAATGAGGTATTCAACCACCGACAGGGAAGCTTTAGCTATAGTATTGGCATGTCGCCAGTTCCACCATTTCCTGTGGGGCACGAAAGTATTTGTGCGGACAGATCACCAACCGCTAGTCTCCATCTTTAGGCAAAAACTAAATCACCCCGCATGAATCGGTGGATTTTAGAAATGAGGGATTACCATTTTTCAATTGATTACAAATCAGGGAAAAAGAACGTAGTGGCTGACCAATTAAGTCGCCCAGTAAGACCTATAAGACCTTGGGGCGGCCAAAGTGAGTTATTTCTCGGAAAAACAAGGGAAGAGTTTAGCCAGCTGCAAATGCAGGAACCAAGGTGGAGGGAGATGAGACAGTATTTAGAGGGAGGAGGTATCCCACGCTCAAAATACCCTAGAGCAACCCTAGCACAATTTAACATCGAGGATGAAATATTATACTCCACCCGCAGGAAGAAAGACAACACCATATTGTACACCCTGGTAATACCAAATGAATTAAGGCGGCAGGCTCTAAGTTTTGCACATGAGAGAGAGTCGGGTCATTTAGGTTTTCTCAAATCTGCCCTCAAGGCAGAAGACTATTTTTACTGGCCAAACTTGAGAGCAGATATGAGAAAACATATCAAAGAATGTATAACTTGTCAGCAACTCAAAACTGCTAGGGGCCTTCAAATGCAATGGCAAGAGCTTCCACCATGTAATAAACCCCTTGAGAGAATTAGTATGGACATCACAGATATGCACACGACCAACAGCGGACATCGATATGTCCTGACGCTTATAGATCACTACTCTAGGTATGTAAAATTTATAAAGATGAGATCAAGGTTAGCGGAGGAGGTAGTGAAGGGTTTGCAAACGTACATGGGAGATTTTGGGGCACCGAAAGTGCTCTTAACGGACAATGCACGCGAGTTCCACGCAACCATTGTCAAAGACCTATGTACCAGAATGGGCAACCAGTTGGTGTTCAGCACTCCTTACCATCCCCAAGGCAACTCTATCTCAGAACGGATGCACAGAACAATGAAATCAGTCCTAGCTACGTTGTGCCGAGGACACCCCCACCGGTGGCCAAACTATCTCGGGCAGTGCCAGACAGTCTTAAACGCGGCAGTGCACGAAACCACCGGGGAGCAACCGTTCTACCTAATGTTCTCTCGTTACGCGCCACGAAGTGTAAGTGCGCCCTTACCACAAGACGATGACGACGCGGACATACAAATCGCGCATGAGGTGGTTAAAGAAACTAATAGGGAGAGAGCACAAAAGTGGCGAGACAAGGCTAATCGAGGGAGAACTAATCAGAGGGTAGAACTTAACAGTTTGGTCTGGGTGAAAAAGGAACAAGGTGAGTCCTCGGTACAGCGGAAGTTGGGAGTGAAGTGGTTAGGTCCGTACAAAGTTAAAGAAATACTTAGGGATGGAAGTGCGTATGTGCTAGAAAATGTTTTCAATGGAACACAAATACAACGTGCGGCCGAAAAAATAAAACCATATGTAGGAAAAGAACAAATCCTCATCGAACAGGAGGAAGTACTCGTACCACCGGTGGACGATAGTGACGAAGACGAAGTTGAACAACGTCCCACGAGGGAAAGAAGGCCGCCCCGAAGGCTAATAGAGGAAGTTTAGGTAGGCTCCTGGAACAGAGTTGTGTGGTGCAGGACAGTAATGAACCCTCTTTGTTGCAGTGCAGAGTGGCACTGGGAAATCTCTCCCGCATCCAGGGTCAGCGAAACCCGAGGAAGCATGGGGACCCAGAAGAACCTCGTCAACCCCACCAGGAATATCTGGGACGACCTGGGCTCCCTGCAGAAGGTGTGGAAAAGGGGCTGGAAAGGCCCTACCACGCAACCCCGGATGCCAGGAGGAGGTGGGAGGTACACACCTGACACCCTACCAGGATGCCGGGTCCTGATGAGACCCCAAGGCACTCGTGCCTATATTATGGAATAATGTAGTACGATATGGTTGGCCGCGATTGAAAACCAATTTTTTTTGTGACCCTTAAATAATCTAGTAATGTATTTTTTGTTTGTTTAGTAGATGTTTTATATAAGATGTAACTATGTTTTATATGGAGTGAGTAGTAATATGATTGTTTTTTTTAGACAGGTTACCCATGGGTTCAAGACTTTGAGAAAGGGATTTCAGTCTCAGGAAGGAGGGAGCCGTGTAACGGTCCGAATGTGAATGAACGAGAGAATGTGAGTAAGTCAGTGAGTAACAGTAAGTGTAAGAGAGTGCATGAATGTATGAGAGAATGTGAGTAAGTCGGTGAGTGACAGAGTGAGTAAGTGTGAGCGAGTGGGAGCGTGAATGAGTGAATGAGTAAAGAGTGTATGGGTAGCTGAGGAATGTAAGTGCGTAAAAGGTTATGAGAAGATAACACGGCGAGCGAATGAACGAATATATGAACGAGTTACTGAAATCCCTCATCTCAAAGCCTCGAACCCCTCTAAGAAACCAATAACTAGTTAGTTAGGTAGGGTTTGATTGTAATGCCGAGAGGAGTCACGTGAAGAAGGGGAGGAGCTTAGCGAGGAGGAGAGGCGAGAAGGCGAGGACAAGGAGACCCACGAGTCAGTGAGGAGCAAGGCAGAAGCTGGGTAGACTTGAGGCGAGCACCACGGAAGCAAGGCAGAAGCTGGGTAGACTTGAGGCGAGCACCACGGCAGCAAGCGAGAAGCGGGAGAGAGGTGACCGGAGACGAGCACCACGGCAGCAAGCCAGAAGCTTGGAGAACGTACACACCACCCACGGCCTACTGTGTGAGGCGGGCTAGCAGGAGACGAGCAGCAGCCCTAGCAAGGACCGGCAGCGCGTTGGAGTTGAAGTTGAGGCGGTGTCCACCTCTCCACTCAGCCCCCCGAAAGACCACCCACGGCCTGCGGGGTGAGACGGACTACAGGATGGGAACTTGTATGGCGGGGTAACCTGCCCCTCGACTGTCCTGGGGGCTCCAATACCACGGCCCCAAGCTGCTCCCTACATCAAAGGGCGCCCGCCTCTCCACACCACCCGAGCCGCTCCATCTCTACATCAAGCGGCGCCCGTCTGTCCATCACCAGGATCGCCCATTCCCATCGTGGACGTCCTCTGCCGAGCCAGACACTCACGCAGCTCCTCCTCCTCCGCATCCATCAACTACAGAGCTAAGCATTCTGTGTATTCCCCAAATCTCCCCTTGTGCCGGTAGTTAGCTAGTTTAGAGGCCTACAGCCTGTCGGTCATTCATTTTTGTTCATATTTTTTATTAGCACTCCGCTAACCTTTAAAGTAAACCAAATACATATTTATATCTAACCTTACCGAGTGTTATCATTTGGAGCCTGTTTTGCTGCTCATTGGAAATTACTGAACCATACACATCCCCTCCATAGTACATAATCACCATCCAATTTCTTAATGCTGTCTCAAAAAGTGGTTCCCACGGAAATCCTCCCACCCTCCATAATTAACCACACAAGTAACGCCCTTCTGGTCACAAACTTCGGAACGAGTGTTCACTTGTCCTGAGGCCTTAACATCCGGGACCAGCGCTCGACAACTACCACGCTACCACATACCATTCACTACCCTAGTGGTTGTCATAATTAAAGGGATGTAGCTTTTAATTATTCATTCATTTATTTAATTTAATTTTTTTTTTTTTTCTTCTCTATTTTCAACGCTACAACAGCTTGACCTTTCCTCAGTACCGTGAACCTAAGAAAACACACATTTGACAAGGCTTTCCTAGGAGTTGTGGGCATTTCCAGGGGTAGTTTTGTGACCCTGGTGACAGCTTGACCCTTCCTCTGTACCGGGAACCTAACAAAGCACACATTTGACAAAGATTTCGTAGTAGATGCGGGCATTTCCAGGGGTAGTTTTGTGACCCTGGTGACAGCTTGACCCTTCCTCAGTACCGTGAACCTAACAAAACACACATTTGACAAGGCTTTCGTAGTAGTTGCGGGCATTTCCAGGGGTAGTTTTGTGACCCTGGTGACACCTTGACCCTTCCTCTGTACCGTGAACCTAACAAAACACACATTTGACAAGGATTTCGTAGTAGTTGTGGGCATTTCCAGGGGTAGTTTTGTGACCCTGGTGACAGCTTGACCCTTCCTCTGCACCTTCAGCCTAAAAAAGTCACTTACAAAAACCCGACTGAACTTCATTTTGCCCTTTGAAAGTATAGTTGACGGGAGAGGAAAGCAGATAGTTACGCGTGGTTACCCTGGTCACTTATATAGCCTGCGTAAAGGGCGGGTGAGCCATAGGTGCGCGTTGCCTTAGTGCGCTTCTCCGGGGTAATAATAGATAGTGGTTACCTTACTCACTTCTATAGCCTGTGGTAGTTAAGGGGAGTGATCCAGAGGTGCGCTTGGCCTCGGTGCTCATCTCCGGGGTAATAATAGATAGTAATTACCCTGTTCAATTATATAGCCTGTGTTGATTAAGGGGAGTGATCCAGAGGTGCGCGTGGCCTCGGTGCTCATCTCCGGGGTAAAATAGATAGTAATTACCCTGTTCAAATATATAGCCTGTGGTAATTAAGGAGGGTGATCCATAGGCGCGCATTGCCTTAGTGCGCATCTCCGAGGTAATAATATTTCTCTCTCTCTCTCTCTCTCTCTCTCTCTCTCTCTCTCTCTCTCTCTCTCTCTCTCTCTCTCTCTCTCTCTCTCTCTCTCTCTCTCTCTCTCATCAATCAGTCTCTTCATCAATTGTTTTATTTTTCCTTGTTATCTCTTTCATCTCTCCCGTGTATTTCTTTTTACTCTATTTCCATTATTTTCCTCCTTTCCTCTCATTTATCTTCATGTTCTCACTCACTCACTCACTCACTCCTTCTCCTCCTCCTCCTCCTCCTCCTCCTTTCGTGAATAATACTTTTGCTTTAATTGCTTATCCTGAATTTTATCTTCTAATTCGCTTGGTCATTACACTGCCACCTCTTCATCTGACTCAGTCCGTATTCTTAACCCGGTGGTAGTGGCAGCGGGGATCATGTTTCTTAATGGTCCCTCCAAGCGAGAAAAATGAGAAAAAATCACCCCTCAGACAAACCATTTCATAATATATATCAAAGCATTTGTGATCAGATTATGTATCATCTATTTAGGGGGTTTATATCATGGTACAAATTTGGCCCGTCGCTGCTACACGGTAAAGCCACAAATTTGGCGCGTCGCTGCTACACGGTAAAGTCACAAATTTGGCCCGTCGCTGCTACACGGTGAAGCCACAAATTTGGCCCGTCGCTGCTACACGGTAAAGCCACAAATTTGGCCCGTCGCTGCTACACGGTGAAGCCACAAATTTGGCCCGTCGCTGCTACACGGTAAAGTCACAAATTTGGCCCGTCGCTGCTACACGGTAAAGTCACAAATTTGGCCCGTCGCTGCTACACGGTAAAGCCACAAATTTGGCCCGTCGGTGCTACATGGTAAAGCCACAAATTTGGCCCGTCGCTGCTACACGGTAAAGCCACAAATTTGGTCCGTCGCTGCTACACGGTAAAGCCACAAATTTGGCCGGTTGCTGCTACACGGTAAAGTCACAAATTTGGCCCGTCGCTGCTACACGGTAAAGTCACAAATTTGGCCCGTTGCTGCTACACGGTAAAGTCACAAATTTGGCCCGTCGCTGCTACACGGTAAAGCCACAAATTTGGCCCGTCGCTGCTACACGGTAAAGCCACAAATTTGGCCCGTCGCTGCTACACGGTAAAGCCACAAATTTGGCCCGTCGCTGCTACACGGTAAAGCCACAAATTTGGCCCGTTGCTGCTACCAGGTTAAGATGAGCTTCAGCCACTGTGTTCCAAGCTCTCCCTCACCAAGACACTGCTTTTTGTATAGGGTAAGGTGGGTTAAGATGCCCCCCTGGGGTGAAAGGCCCCCCATTGGTTTTGTCTTTCTTTCTTTCTTTTCTCAAGCAGTCACATGATCAAGTAGGCAACGCCAACGCTCTGTGCTCACAGGAACTACTGGACTAAACAATGGACAGTTGCTCTGGCCACAAGGGGACATTTCTTCTTTTTGACTAATTTCTTGTAAGTTTTCAGTGATTTTAATGATACCTAATTAACGACAAAGAACTGTAGTTATCCTGATGGCTATGGATACTTGCTCTAAGATGTCCAGACCATATTGCATGTGACTATACTCTGCCTACTTACTTGTAGGAAAGATGGTGACATTTTGTGTATATATATGTTCCCAGGGTAAGAGGCCCCCTGTGCCTTTGGGGTAAGTTGCCCACAGGGAGGCCTTTTACCCCACATGTGGGCCTTTTACCCCATTATCAGCAAATTGGCAAATGGCCTTGTTTGATGTGTGGGGAACTATTTGCTAATAGCAGACCTTCAGAAAAATGGGTCCAATGTCGGGGTTGTAGAAATTGGTCACATGGAGAATGCACAACTGGAGTAGGCCTAGATCTGTATGCATGTCAAAACTGCGAGTCTGATTAGGCATTACGGTATTGCTATAAATATAAATTGATAAGTTTTTGAAGGGCATCCATAAGTGAACACTTTTGAGTTTGAGACTATATGGAAGTTGGTGTTTTTAACTGTTTCAGATATCAATATTCAACAGAAAGGATATATTTTATCAAATTAATTGAGTATTTAGTTCCATATATTTTTTTCATGAAAGTAGATGTTCCTTTTGTTACAAAAATTCAGAAGAAAGGGAAGCTAGTTTAATATTACTAGTCTAAAAGAAGGGGATACCTTTTAGAAAATTAATTAATTGTTTAGTTTTATATTCTGTTCATTAGAAGACACAAATTTGACCGTGTTCCTATATTTCACATCGAGAGATTTATAGGGTATAGTTTTCAAAAATAGAATACATTTTAAAATTTTATAATGTGAAAAAAAATCACAAGAAACCCAACGAACGATATCAAGACGAAGTTGAACCGTATCATCCGCCAGACTAACAACAACAGCAGTACGAAGCTCCCCCTCATCGGAGGCGACCACAAACTGGGTTACGCTTATGGCAACGTCAAGACCCACAAGGAAGGCCACCCCCTACGTCCCATCATCAGCCAGACACCATCAGTTGCCTACAAACTCGCCAAGCGCCTCAACGAACTCATCACACCATTCACACCAGCCTCCTTCAGTTTGAAGTCCACAACAGAGTTCCTCGATCTCCTGAAGACTACCCGTCCCTCCAACATCATGGCATCCATGGACGTTGAATCACTCTTCACCAACGTACCGGTCGACGAAACCATAGATCTCATCTGTCAACGCATCTACCACTTAGAAGACGAAGAGCCACTCAACATTCCCGAAGCCTCGCTACGCCTCCTTCTACAAGCATATACTAAAGAAGTACCATTTTACGGACCCGACGGCAAGATGTACGTGCAGCGAGACGGTGTGGCCATGGGATCACCCCTCGGCGTCCTCTTCGCCAACTTCTACATGGGGTCCATCGAAGAAAGGCTATTTGCACGCCACCCTCAGCTCAAACCACAAATCTACGCCAGGTACGTCGATGACATCTTCATCAGCGTTGACACCGTGAGCCACATCAACTATTTAATCACCGAATTAAAGAACGACTCCTGCTTAAACTTCACGCAAGAAATAGAACAAAATAAGAAGCTCCCATTTCTGGACACCATGGTGCACCGTGAGGACACATCTTTTTCAACAGAAGTGTACGTGAAAGCCACTAACTTCGGGTTCTGTCTCAACGGTGCTAGCGAATGCCCCGAAAGATATAGGCGCAGCGTAATCAGCGCCTTTGTCAAGAGGGCCCTCACACACACCTCAGTATGGGCAGCCGCGAACACCGAGCTGAAGAGAGTTTCCCAGCTTCTCGCCAACAACGGCTACCCGCAGCAAGAAATTGACGACGGGATTAAACGACGACTCGATAACTTCATGAGTCCTGAACCAAAAGAGAACGACCCGTCGAGAATCACCCTATATTACAAGAACACCATGTCGTCAGAATACAAAGAAGACGAGAAGACCCTTAAGTAGATCATCCACAAGAACGTAACACCCACCAACCCCGACACCAAGCTCGACCTCATAATCTTCCACAAATCAAGAAAAACCGCCAACCTGATCATGAGAAACAGCTGTCTACCTCCGACAAGTCCACTACAAGAGGTGAACGTCGTGTACCAACACATGTTCTTTAGGTGACTGCAGTCGCCTACACTCTAGGTACATCGGCGTCACCACAACAACTCTATCGAAGAGAATAACAGCTCACCTCACAGATGGAGCAATAAGAAGGCATTACCTCAGCGAACACGGACTCATCCTGAGGAGGAAACACATGGAGGACAACACCATAATATTGACAAGAGAAAACAACAACAAGAGACTCAAAATGACCGAGGCAGTGCTAATTTACACCCAGAAACCTGCAATAAACATACAGCAGCAACCCGACACGTCACTCCTGACAAAGAGGCAGCGAGCGCCAAGCTAAGCTACGATTGGCTGAGAGCCGCGCACACTAACGCGCAGGCTCAGCGAGGCAATATATAGCTCCGCCTACCAGCACGAGAACATCTCCTGAAGATGGCCGAATAGGCCGAAAGACGTCTTGAGACATGAATCTCCATTACCTACAACCAGAAGACCGCGCTACAGTGCATGAAATAGAAAAAAACAACTTATAAAGAGAACAATGCTAAATCTGCTGTTGATTTTAATAAAGCATATATATATATATATATATATATATATATATATATATATATATATATATATATATATATATATATATATATATATATATATATATATATATATATATATATATATATATATATATATATACAGTACCCTCTCGAGTTTCGCGCTCGCTTCGTTCCGAAGGTATAGCGCTAAACTCGAGGATCACAACTCGAGATATTGAAAACACTGAAAAGCGCTTATCTGTTCCGACTTTTTTTTTTTTTTTTTTTTTTTTTTTTAAATGTTGGCAATGGCGCCGGTATACTATCCATATGGGCATGATGGGCGGGCCCCACCCTGTAAAGGCCCAGGCAATGGTTTATAGTGGCGCCATTATAATTGCCCCCCGAAGCTGACATTTTTTCCTCCTTCACTCATTTTGTTATCTCAAAATACGTACAGTCGTCACAAAAACTATCGGTGCAGTATAAGCACGAATCATTCTGACAGCACGGAACGAAAGACAGTGAAAAGAGGTGGCCGACTTGATGCATGTTGGTAGCTCTGCTGTGAGGTGAATGCCATAATTCACCAGCCAGCTTGATACCACATACTGGTTCACTTGTGTTTACGTATAATGGCCAATCTGCGTTCGTTGATAATGCAACAAGATATTGTCACGTGGTTTTTACGGTAACACTTTCATGTGGTAAAACATATCTACACATCACCTATGAAATGAGGTATGTGAAGTATACATAGTAGTCGAATACGGTCATGCATAAAATATAGCCTTTATTACTCATAGTAGTAATTATGCTGTTTTAATACTACTATAGTCGAATCCACGATAACTGGCGGAGATTTTCATTTTAAGGTTGGACTCGCGGACTTGGCGTCATTGCTTGAGTGACGGTCTCCGCACCGCTCATTGGCTGTTGTTTACTACGTAGATCTAAGCTACAGCAATTTCGCTTGGCATGACATAGCCTACTATTTATCGCTTTTGCTATCTCTTAAAATCAAAATGCATCAACCTGCTCTCTGTTTAAATGTGTGTGTGCGTGTGTGTGTGTGTGTGAGTGTGTGTGTGTGTGTGTGTCATGGTAAGGGCAGCAGGTGTTGTGTGTCATTTAAACAAATTCATATTGTAAAACTCGCTCTGTTTGACGCTATAAAAAAAGGTGGGGCATACGTTGTAACAGCGCTTAGCCACGGAGCTCATCTCCGCCGCATTGGCCTTGTGGTGGGTATGAACCCGCTACCCCAGGCCACATGGCCACTGTGACATCCAGGTTACCACAATTCACCTTCCAGGAAGCTGGGACACAATCCGTATACCTGATACGGTCCATTCACTGCTGGGTGGACAGGGTCAAGGGATAAAGAGACAGCCCATCTAACTCTGCTCCGGCCGGGGACTGAACCGGGATCTCTAGGTTGTGAGCCGAGCGCGCTACCATTTACACCATGGAGCTCCGTTATTTGCGTAATAAATTTATTAAAAACTTTTAAAATCAAAACTATTGATATATGAATGTAGTTATTTTTATTATCCCTCTTCCTTATGATTATTTATTAGTTTATTACCCACATATATTAGATCTTTTAGGAATAATGATAGGACGATGAGAAATGTGAAGGTTCTTGCCGTAGAGCAATGTTTCCGTTATGACTCCATATCATCAATACACATTATGACTATGCCAAGCCAAAAAACATCCAAAGCACTTTATAGCAGAAAAAAAATGAAGAATGCATAGTTTCAACACTCGCTTCAGTCGCTGCCTGCTGGACATTGTCCATTCACGTGCAGTTCTGACTCCATTAAGGCCCGTCCACACGGCTAAAGAAAACTGCACGGCGTCTGGCCCGAGTCACATTCGCCTGCCTACTGTCTGCCTTGGATTGTTTGATCTGGTAACACAGTTTCAAAGCGAGAGGAAGGTATTTTTCTTGTTACGAATTGTTTCAGATGAATTTCGAATGGTTCACAAGGCACACAATACTTAAGTTAAGAATTGGCAAATGAGCGTGCCGTATCAGCACACATGCAATATCACGTTCGCGAGTCCACCCTGAAAAAAATCACCTAATTCTCGTGGAACAGACTTTTTATAGCAGTAGGTTTGCTATTATACTACTACTTCTAGGGTAAATATAACAACGCGTGTTTCATTATCTTTATTAATATACATCAGTAAGACGTATAGGCACCACCTGCAGCTAAGACAGCATTCAGCCGTTTAGGCATGGATGCCACCAACGCACTAGTTATATCTTGACCAGGTGGACGACGGAGGTGCTCCCATGCTTGCATTGCACTTCTGACGACAGCATCACGGTTCCTTCCCCTGTCCTGCTCAGGCATATGTCGGACCATTGCTGCCCAGACGTGCTCGATGGGGTTGAGGTCTGGTGATTTGGGAGGATGTGGCATCAGAGTGACTTGTGGATGTCTGACAAACCACTCTCTAACAACCTGGCATGTGGATTGGGCTGTTATCCTGGAGAAGGTGAAAGGCTCCCCGTCGGGGAACAGCAATGCCTCTACCGTGGGAAGAAGGACCTCCTCCAGGATTTCAACATACTTATCACCTGTTAAATATCGGTCAACATCAGCCAACTCTCCAACGCCACTGGCATGCATCCATCCAAATAACCCAGCAGAGACACGCCGCTCCTCCTGGTAGCAATTACATTTCCAATGTCGTATCTGAAACATTATAACTATTTATGAACTAGTCACATAAAACCTTCTGTAACCGGTATTGAGTAGTAGTAGACAAGACAGACAACACAAATCTGTTCGGGTGGCTACAGGCACCTGTAAAACAACCAACTAGTTTAAGTGTCCATGAGAGAGAGACTAACCTGGTGCCACATTTCCGCCAAACATATTGTGCTGCTGATGTGCCATCTGAGTAGAAAGTCTTTTCATCAGAAAAGACTACATTCTCCCAAAAGTCTGCTGGCATGTCAGCAGACTCGAGCGCATACTCCATGCGCTGCTCCATGTTACGCTCGCTTAGTTTCTGCTTTGTGGCTGGCCTCCGACCTCGGAAATTCCTGTTGTGAAGCCTGTTCCGAATGGTCTGAGTGCTGCACTGCAGACCCTGGTCACGGCGAATGTTGACAGCAGGTGTGAATGGGTCCTCATCGATGGCGTTATTTATGGCCTAGATATAAAACCACAAGGATCTTTTCCGTTTGGCGTACAGCGCTAAAATTAATTTTAATATAGATTTTCTTATGTATTTTTGTCCGTAGAATCCGAATATGACAACCGTTTTATGGAGAAACAAACAGTTTTTAAGTTATTTTCCTTTACGCTGCAGCCGCCGCAGCCTCAAAATAGCTCGCAGAGTGCTTAGGGTAGTGGAGCATATTTAAACTACTCAACCGAACTTTACGACCTACTAACGGGGCTGCGCCCCTCGACCTAATAACCAGGGGCCACGCCCTCCTGGACCCCCCTCATGTATATGTGACTTATTTCAGCGAGGAGGTATTTCTCGCAACACCCGCTGCAGCCTCGCCGCGGCCAGCACCAGAGGCGACGCGCTTTCGTAAACATTATCCCATATTTTCAGGAGTAAAAAAAAAGTCCTTGAATTGGATTTTCAAAGCGTTTCCATGACTGCTGAAGGTTTGCAAACGGAATACTGAATATTACGACTTTTTAAAGTTTGAATTCCTTCAGTAATAGATAGGAAGAAAATAACTTTAAAGGCAAATAACTCAAAAACTGTTAATTTCTCCAAAAAAATAATGTGATATTCTGATTCTACGGACAAAAATACATAGAAAAATCTATATTAAAATTACTTTTAGCGCTGTACGCCAAACGGAAAAGACCCAACCACAAACACCCAATCAGTATGGTAAGGTGAATGGTGAACAGCAACACGAGATATTATATTACAACACATTACCCTATCCAGTTATTGTCACCATGTTACTATTTACATTATTAGTACAGACTAATATTCTACTACAGAATGTAATATTCTACTGTAGAATATTATATCCTTAACCTGGTCTTCGGCTGCGGAGGTGCAGCGTGGGCGCCCGACTCGTGGCATGTCCTCTGTAGCACCAGTGTCTGCGTGCCGCCGAATCCACCGTGCTGCTGTGTTCCGGTGAATACCAAGCTCACGGGCAATACCAGTTATGGTAAAACCCCTAGCATGGAGGGCTACGATAGCCCCTCGCGTCGCCTGCGGTGTTTCCATGTTGACTGGCATGGCCATGGTACGAAGATAACCACATTAACATCCTGTCAGTCTTTGAAACGTTTCGGATTTGGGTTGAAATGTTTCGGATCTGAGTTATGAAACAATCGCTTGTGGTTCGAATCTTGCAGAGAAGCCACAGTCAGGCGTGCCAACCCTCCCACAATATCAGCGGATGCTCGAATGTTTACAGTAGTCATCGCACCCCTTATGCACCGATACTTTTTGTGACGACTGTACCCTGGAAAAAGGAAGAGAACAGGAAGAGAGAACGAGTCGTTTTAAAGCCATAGATGAAGCCTTACGATTGGCTGAGCTCTGAAAACACACTTGTGATTCGCTGGGAGTCCGATGACGTCATCACCGGAGCTCACCCGTCAGCAGCCACGCTTCCTTGGGGCAGTATCACACTGGCCCTTTTCCTCTAACCGTTGTGGCTACTGGCAACGCCCGTGCGCCCATCTGGGAGCGAGTTATCGGTTGTCCGTAACCTGGTGTCACACTGGGCCTTTTTCTTCCCACCGCGTTGGCGGCAGCTTGGGCAACCGGCAAATCCAACTTTTCCGGGTGTGCGTCACACACGGCCAAGGTCGGTTGCCCGTTTCCACATCCACATCGTAAACAGAGCACTTGCCCTGTATCAACATGGCGTCGTCTGCGAAAGTAAGGGCTGCCGCGGCTTGTGCTGCCATTACCCAAGCTACGGACTTGTTGCTGCAGTTAAATGGCAGGAAGAAGCTGTTGTGGGTGTGGTGTGTCTGTGGTTCCTCCGTGCCTGTTCTCATTGTCACCATTGTGCGTGAGCGGCCAACCCACCCATCTAGACTCCGACCATATAAACACGTGGATCGAGTAACAACACACACACACACACACACACACACACACACACACACACACACACACACACACACACCAGACTCATCATGAACCATGGCAGATGTTTCTCACAAACAAAAATGGCTTCCCCATTTCCTAGAGTGTTAGAACTTATTTGTTGAGTGGTTCATACAAACCAAACACACCCAGTGGCAAGAAGAGAGCAGTGTTAAAGACGACTGCTCTCTTCTTTATAAACTAGAGGTTTGGTTCATGTGAGCCACTCACCAACGACTGCCCAACACACTCCAGATAGGGTGAACTCTTTTCTGTTTGTCCGACACATCTGCAATGGTTCCTAATGAGTCTGGTGTGTGCGTGTGTGTGTCTGTGTGTGTGTGTGTGTGTGTGTGTGTGTGTGTGTGTGTGTGTTGTTGTGGGCAACCGACCTTGGCCGTGTGTGATGCACACCAGGAAAAGTTGGAGTTACCAGCTGCCCAAAGGCGGCATAACGCGATGAAGAAAAAGCACGGATAACCGTGAACCCGCTCCCGGTTGGACGTACAGGCGTTGCCAAACGGCTGGACGAAAGCAGCCATTGTGACACCGCCTTAAGGCAGTGAAGCCGCTGATAGGGTGAGCGTCGGCGATGACGTCATCGGACTCCTGGCCCCTATCCCTTCCCTTCCCATTAAATCTCGTTCGTTCTTTTCCTTCCTTCCTTCCCTTCCCTTTCCATCTCTTTCGTTCTTTTCCTTCCTTCCCTTTCCATCTCTTTCTTTTCCTTCCTTCCCTTCCTTCCTTTCCATCTCTTTCGTTCTTTTCCTTCCTTCCTTCCTTCCTTTAAATCTCTTTCTTTTCCTTCCCTTCCTTCCTTCCCTTTCCATCTCTTTCGTTCTTTTCCTTCCTTCCTTCCTTCCTTTAAATCTCTTTCTTTTTCCTTCCCTTCCCTTTCCATCTCTTTCGTTCTTTTTCCTTCCCTTCCCTTTAAATATCTTTCTTTTTCCTTCCCTTCCCTTCCCTTCCTTTTCCATCTCTTTCGTTCTTTTTCCTTCCCTTCCCTTTAAATCTCTTTCTATCTTTTACCTTTCCTTCCCTTTCCTTTCCATCTCTTTCTTTCTCTTCCTTTCCCTTTCCATCTCTTTCGTTCTTTTTCCTTCCCTTCCCTTTAAATCTCTTTCATTTTCCTTCCCTTCCCTTCCCTTCCCTTTCCATCTCTTTCGTTCTTTTTCCTTCCCCTCCCTTTAAATCTCTTTCTTTTTCCTTCCCTTCCCTTCCCTTCCCTTTCCATTTCTTTCTTTCTCTTTCCTTTCCTTCCCTTTCCATCTCTTTCTTTCTCTTTCCTTCCCTTCTCTTTCCATCTCTTTCTTTCCCTTTCCTTCCCTTCCCTTTCCATCTCTTTCTTTCCCTTTCCTTCCCTTCCCTTTCCATCTCTTTCTTTTTCCTTCCCTTCCCTTCCCTTTCCATCTCTTTCTTTCTCTTTCCTTTCCTTCCCTTTCCATCTCTTTCTTTCCCTTTCCTTCCCTTCCCTTTCCATCTCTTTCTTTCCCTTTCCTTCCCTTCCCTTTCCATCTCTTTCTTTCTCTTTCCTTCCCTTCCCTTTCCATCTCTTTCTTTCTCTTTCCTTCCCTTCCCTTTCCATCTCTTTCCTTCCCTTTCCATCTCTTTCTTTCTCTTTCCTTTCCTTCCCTTTCCATCTCTTTCTTTCTCTTTCCTTCCCTTCCCTTTCCATCTCTTTCTTTCTCTTTCCTTCCTTCCTTCCTTTCCATCTCTTTCTTTCTCTTTCCTTCCCTTCCTTTCCATCTCTTTCTTTCTTTCCTTCCCTTCCTTTCCATCTCTTTCTTTCTCTTTCCTTCCTTCCTTTCCATCTCTTTCTTTCTTTCCTTCCTTCCCTTTCCATCTCTTTCTTTCTCTTTCCTTCCTTCCTTTCCATCTCTTTCTTTCTCTTTCTTTCCTTCCTTCCTTCCCTTTCCATCTCTTTCTTTCCTTCCTTCCTTTCCATCTCTTTCTTCCTTTCCTTCCCTTCCTTTCCATCTTTCTTTCTCTTTCCTTCCTTCCTTCCTTTCCATCTCTTTCTTTCTCTTTCCTTCCCTTTCCATCTCTTTCTTTCCCTTTCCTTCCCTTCCCTTTCCATCTCTTTCTTTCTCTTCCCTTCCCTTTCCATCTCTTTCTTTCTCTTCCCTTCCCTTTCCATCTCTTTCTTTTCCTTTCCTTCCCTTCCCTTTCCATCTCTTTCTTTCTCTTTCCTTCCTTCCTTTCCATCTCTTTCTTTCCTTTCCTTCCTTCCTTTTCCATCTCTTTCTTTCCCTTTCCTTCCTTCCTTTCCATCTCTTTCTTTCCTTCTTCCCTTCCTTCCTTTCCATCTCTTTCTTTCCTTCCTTCCCTTTCCATCTCTTTCCTTTCCTTCCCTTCCTTTCCATCTCTTTCTTTCCTTTCCTTCCTTCCTTTCCATCTCTTTCTTTCCTCTCCTTCCTTCCCTTTCCATCTCTTTCCCCTTTCCTTCCTTCCCTTTCCATCTCTTTCCTTTCCTTCCTTCCCTTTTCCATCTCTTTCTTTCCCTTTCCTTCCCTTCCTTTCCATCTCTTTCTTTTCCTTTCCTTCCTTCCTTTCCATCTCTTTCTTTCCCTTTCCTTCCCTTCCCTTTACATCTCTTTCTGTCCCTTTCCTTCCTTCCCTTTCCATCTCTTTCTTTCCCTTCCACCTGGGTTCTCTGTCTAGTGTTCCTTTCCATCTCTTTCCCAGCAAAGGTTTCCTTTCCACCTGGTTCCTTTCCATCTCTTTCTTAACTGCTCCCATCCACCTTTAACCAAAGTTGTAATTCCATCTCCTCCACCCTGGTTCTCTGTCTGGTGAGTGTGCTCACATCCTGCTGTGAGTTTGTAATTCCACCTCTCCCACCTGGTTCTCTGTCTGGTGTTAGTGCGCTCCATGCACTGCCCCAGCAAAGGTTGTGTTACCTCTCCCTGGTCCTCTGTCTGGTGTTAGTGTTCTCCATCCTGCCCAAGCAAAGGTTGTAGTTCCACCTCTCCACCTGATTCTCTTTTGTTAGTGTTCTCCATCCTGCCCCAGCAAAGGTTCTAATTCCACCTCTCCACCTGGTTCTCTGTCTGGTGTTAGTGTGCTCCATCCTGCCCCAACAAGGTTGTAATTCCACCTCTCCCACCTGCCCTCAGCAAGTGTTGTAATTCCACCTTCCACCTCAGCAAGGTTGTATTCCACCTCTCCACCTGGTTCTCTGGTGTTTGTGTTCTCCATCCTGCCCCAGCAAAGGCTGTAATTCCACCTTTCCACCTGGTTCTCTGTCTGGTGTTAGTGTATCGCCTGTATGAGCTGGAGGCCTGTATCATAAGCTCTCTCTTACTGCCTCTGATAAGAGTCACCATTTCCTCCATAACACTTGACACATCCATATACTTTTTTTTATAATAAGGGTTAAGACAGCACCATTTTAAGGCTGAGACCTGGATCATATGCCTACTACTACTACTACTACTACTACTACTACTACTACTACTACTATCTTATCACACCCAAACCATGACTGCGCTATTTTCTTCCGCTTCAAGCTCAACTTTCATTTCCTAGGGCCAAGAGTTGTTGTATGTATGTTAAGTATTAAGAATTTTATCGTGGCGACCATTCCTATAGTCTTGAAGTTGTGTGGAAGTGGAAGTCAGGTGGAGTGGAGCTTGTGGAATATTGTCACCCTCTCGCCCCAAAGGGTTTGATAGGTGGAATGCTCACGCATTACCGACCTTGTTCCCGAAGCCTTGCGTGCTCGACCTCCCCCTCTACATCCCCTAGGCAGCTTTGTCCAGACCCACTGGTCATTGAAGAGAACATGAGGCAAGAGCAGATGCAGTTCCTCTTCATCTTCTTCATTTAACCCGTCCGCTGCGATTGTCAGGGAATTCGTCCCTTCACTGGTAGCCTGGTAACGCTATGGTCCCAGGTCTTTTCTTCCTCTGTGGTGGATAGTGGAGTGTTTCCCATGTAGTGGTATTGGTGTGCTGGATATCCCTTCCACTCAGTAGCCTGGTAACATGTACTCTGGTCTTTCTCTGCCTCTGTGGTGGATAGTGGAGTGTTTCCCATGTGAGTGATGGTATAATTGTGCTGGATATCCCTTCACTGGTAGCCTGGTAACATGTACTCCCAGGTCTTTCTCTCTGCCTCTGTGGTGGATAGTGGAGTGTTTCCCAATGTGTGGTATTGGTGTGCTGGATATCCTTCACTGGTAAGCTTGATAACATGTACTCCCAGGTCTTTTCTTCCCTCTGTGGTGGATAGTGGAGTCTCTCTCCCATGTGGTACTGGTATGCTGGATATCCCTTCACTGGTAGCCTGGTAACATACCTGGGTCTTTTCTCTGCCTCTGTGGTGGATAGTGGGATCTGGGTCTTTCTTCTTCTGGCTGGTGGATAGTGGAGTTTCCCATGTGGTATTGGTGTATGGTATCCCATCCCAGGTGCAGGACTTTACATTTATCTTCATTGAATTGCTAGCCGGCCACTTGTTGTTTCCATTCCTGTTGCTTGGTGAGGGTCTTCTGGTAGGAAATCAGCAGCCAAGGGGTTTAACGTCCTTATATTTCCTTATGGGGGTTGGATTGGAGTCTGAGTCCTCCACTCTTGATCGTAGACAGAAAGATTTGGACGCATATCATTGAGCCTCCAGCCTCATAAGAGGTGTGCAGGAAAGCTTGTTGACATATGAACAGGAAGAGTGAATGTAAGATCTGAATTATTTACAGAAAACTTACAGATAAAAAAATTTTTTTTGCCCTCAAATCCCACTTGACAGAGGAATAGAGAAGAGTAGATTGGTGGATAGAGGTAAGAAGTAGAAGATGATGAACGTAGGATCTGAATTATTTGCAGAAACACAAATTGATAAAAAAAATCTTGCCCTCAAATCCATGACAAGAGGAATAGAGAAGAGTAGATTGGTGGATAAGAGGAGTGAGAGTAGAGATGATGAACGTAGGATCTGAATTATTTACAGAAACACCCATTGATAAAAAATTCTTGCTCATCAAATCCCATGACAGAGGAATAGAGAAGAGTGAATTGGTGGATAGAGGAATAGAGAGTAGAGAATGATGAACGTAGGATCTGAATTATTTTACGGAAACACCTGGAAATTGATGAAAATTCTTGCCCTCCCATGACCGAGGAAGTGACAGGGATGGAGAAAGAATAGATTAATAGAGGAATAGAGAATGAAAGCTTGCAGGTGTCTGCAGTGAGGGTGATCTGTAAGGTCTGAATTATTTTGCAGAAGCAGATAAAAAATCTGCCCTCAAATCCTATGACAGAGGAGGATAAGTGATGGAGAGAATAGATTAATAGAGGAATAGAGAATAGATTGGCCCAAATTGCCTGCAGGGAGGTAGAGTGCAACCTGCCAGACCGTCGTACTCAGTTTTCTTATTTCCCAATTTCAACCAAAAAACTGTCTCCTCAGCGCCAATAACTGTAGCTTTGTATGTTTATTATTATTGAAGCAGTTTGATTATCGGTGCTTCCTGCAGTGATATTTATGGGGAGGATTGCTTACTGAATTAACGGTTGATTATCGGTGCTTTGGTGATATTTATGGGGGAGGAAAAGTTGCTTTAGTTATTATTAGGCGGTTGATTATCGGGTGCTTTACTTTGGTGATATTTATGGGGGAAGGATTGCTTTACTAGACCATTATTATTGAGCGGTTGATTATCGGTGCTTCCTGGTGATAATTTATGAGGAGAAGGATTGCTTGCTGAATTATTATTGAAGCGGTTTGATTATCAGTTGCTTCCTGGTGATATTTTATGAGGAGAAGGATTGCTTGCTAGATTATTATGTGAAGCAGTTGATTATCAATTTCTTCCTGGTGATATTGTATGGGGGAGAAGGATTGCTTGCTAGTTATTATTAAACGGTTAGGTTATCAATTGCTTCCTGGTGAAGTATTTATGGGGAGAGAAGGATTAGCTTGCTAGTTATTATTAGGCAGGTTGATTATCGGTGCTTGCAAAAAGGTGATGTTATAGGGAGAAGGATTTGCTTGCTAGATTTATTATTGGAAGCGGGTGTGATTATCGGTGCTTCCTGGTGATATTTATGGGGAGAAGGATTGCTTACTAGTTATTATTGGCGGTTGATTATCAGTGCTTGCTGGTGATATTTATGGGGGAGAAGGATTGCTTGCTAGTTATTATTGAAGCGGTTGATTATCAATGCTTCCTGGTGATATTTATGGGGGAAAAGTTGCTTACTGAGTTATTATTGAAGCAGTTGAGATTATCGGTGCTTCCTGAAAATTTGATATTTATGGGAGAAAGAGTTGCTTACTAATTTATTATTGAAGCGGTTGATTATCGGTGCTTCCTGGTGATATGTTATGGGGAAAAAGGATTGCTTGCTAGATATTATTGAAGCGGTTGATTATCGGTGCTTCCTGGTGATATTTATGGGGAGAAGGATTGCTTTTCTAGTTAATATGTTGCAAGTGAAACAAAGGGAAGAGAACGAAAAATACGAACCCCAGGCTTACAGGGTTGGACTGTACAGCTATCCATATATTTTTATATATTTATAGGAAACTGAAAGATACAATGGCAGGGGACAATTGCTAAAAGAATGAAGGCCTTGAGTTAGGCAGAGGGGAGCAGACATTAAGGACTGAACATATGCTACAATCTAGCGGCAAATGGGATACTCACTGAGCGAGCTGAGAGAACGTTATTATTGAAGCAGTGATGCTCGGAGCATATCTTGGCATGCGGCGGAAGTGGTGTACCAGCTGAGAATACGGCTGCCTGGGGTGAGAGCCTTTCATAGTTCCTTTAATTCTGTTTTTTTTCATCTCCGTTAGAGGTGAATTGGTGAGCCAGCTGGAGGATTTAGGGAGATTATCCGCTCCATATTTTTATTGAATTTTATATGGAGATTATGTTTAACGGTTGCCCTCAGTCATGAGTGCCGTTCTGAGGAAGGATAAGGGCGAGCCTATTATGGTAAGTTTCACCGCCCACGAGAATACGGGAGCTTGTAATGGGAATGAACGGCTCCAAACCCCTTTATTTCCTTACTACTGTTTATTCAGGCCTCCACCAGCCGAGGATATTGTGTCAAATGGGTAAGACCCAGCATTGGACGAGGGCTAACAGTGACCTCACCCCCATTAGCAGTCATGCAGTCTCATGGGGCTCATACCACTCTTTTCTTCCTCTTGTGATGAGTGAGCAGTTTTTTTTGTGTGTGTGCACGCCGATGCAGGAAGTTGATATCGGATTGTCAGCCAATCGGCGGTAGCCTGTGATCTATACCTATATATTCATCCTTTCGTTGTAGCATTGTGAGGAATGCTAGGCAGTCAGAAAGGTCTCGGCTAAACAAAACATGCTACACTTCCTCATCTAGTTGTGATATGGTTAGTCAGTGTCCATAGACGACTTTTCTGGAAGAGGCTTACGCCTGTGACTCTCGTAGTTGTCAAAGTAGTTACTTTATTAGGAAGGGGTTTGTGTGGTGGATACTGAACTTTTTATTCAAATTTTCTCTGTTATTAATTCCCATGCGGCTACTCGGGAGGAGGATTGTTAGGGGGTGAAGGTTTTCAATTTTGTATTAACAAATATGCTACACTCCCATCAGAGTGATTATTGTTAGGGGGAAGGGAACTGGGAAACAAACTCTAAATTGTACTCTGCCTATGTCCTGTAGTGCATACAGCCTTCTCTAGCCTCTCTCAGTCTCGCAATCTCTCCCGACTATTCGAATGGGTAACCACGATACCAACCTTTGTTCTGAGGATACCATCTACCTCTTAACAACCCAAGTAATGAAGCGACGGACACTATCTACCAGGTGGGACGGTTGTTAACAAGTGTTACCTGGCCTGCCAGGGCAGGAGAGTCTGACTAAACAGTTAGGGTTCCGTCCCACCTGGCTCATAGAACTGCCGTTCCTCGCTTACAGGCTTTGGGGTTGTATATTACAACCTCCTCAGTGGTAGGTATCAGACACAGCAGGAATCGAACCCAGCCGAAGCTCTGAGGTTGAGGAATAATAGCGTCACTATTCTTCCTTCCTCGCCCTTTTTTTATTTTTTCAACATGTGATGACCAGGGTCCCTGGCTATATTATACATTTAGAGTGGTGAATAATGTGATGCTCGAGTGCGGTAGTCTGGCGCGTGGTGAGTGTACGGTCTGAGGAGTTGTTTGCTGGGTGTTGTGTGACATGAGGCTTTCATGTTCCTCCTTAATTTTTTTTTCTTTTTCGTTCTTGATTTGAGGTCCGTTATTTATTTATTTTTTATACTTATTTCATTTTGTTTTTTGAGATTAGAAATGGAAAATGGGAGCTTGGGAAAATTCTCTCTCTCTCTCTCTCTCTCTCTCTCTCTCTCTCTCTCTCTCTCTCTCTCTCTCTCTCCTAGCTATTCTAATGGGTCAAAAAATATCTTTGTTCATTATATTAATTTCCTTGCTCTAACCGAGTATGAAGGAGGATATATTGAGAGAATAAAGGAAATTAACATATTGTACCTATTAGCGCTATTGTTACTTATATTAGGGTGCCAGGAGCCGTACAGTTTAGATTTTTTCTATAATGAAAGTCTTCAGTGGTAGGTATCCCCGCTTCCATCATTATAACGGAGAAAAGGAGAAGTTTGAAATGGTATATTAAGGCTACAAAATTTAGTAAAGTGGTGAATAAGCAATAAATAATAGTAATGATAGGCAAATAATGAGTGGTAAGTAAAGAGATTAATTAGTGCTGGAGGTTAGGTAAATATCGTTAGGCCCGTCGCCTCCACGCCATGGCGGGCAAGTTGCGTCTTCGGGAGGTGGCCGTGCCGTGAAAACGTTTAAGAAAATGGTGCTCGTGGTGAAATAAGAATGGCGGTTGGTTGAATTGCGATAGAATGGTATACGAATGTTAGTAGTACGGTTGGGTGGTGGTTAGCGCCCGGTGTAGAAATGGTGGTTGAAAGATATTATTGGTTGAAAATTATGCGAATAAAAGTATTGCTGTAGAATGGTTTAGACGGAGGTTGGTAGTACGATTGGGTGGTGGTTAGCGCCCGGTAGATTGTGGCAGAACGATAGAAATGGTGGTAGAAAGAAAATATTGGTTGAAAATTTTTTTTTTTTTTTTTTTTTTTTTTTTACGTTGTTGCCTATTGCGCCGGTAGGCATCTTCCCAGTGGGGCCTGATGGTCGGCCCAAGGCTTCTTCCAGGTGGGGCCTGATGGTCGGCCCAGCCCGTTCTGGCGCAGGCGAGTGTTTATAGTGGCGCCATCTTGCATTGGCTCATGCTGCCCCCCGGAACTCGTTCTTGATTCTGGACGGCTTCCTCTAGAGTCCGGGTTGATGGGTGGTCTTCAGGACAGCATGTGGGTAGTTTTAAGCCGCTCGGCGGTGACTGAAAAATCCGAGTGGTAGCGTGGGGATTCGAACCCGCGTCGTCCATCACGCGGCGAATGTGGGTCCAGTACGCTATCACTTCGGCCACCGCCTACCCTGAATGCTAATAAGATAATCTTGCAGTGTATTGAAGTGAGGACAGTTAAGTGAAATAGTGCCATTGACAAGCAAAGTGCGTGTGAATAAACAAGAGAGGGCCAGGAGGAGGAGGACGTTACAAAGCGATACGGCTGGAGAGAAGAGAGGAGGGTGAGTACTGGAGGGAGAGGAGGAAGAATTGGAGGAGGAGGAGAGAGGAGGAGAAGAGAGGTGAGTAGTGGAGGGAGAGTGGGGAGAGAGGATCTGGATCTGGACGAATAATGCGCCTGTACAGGTGCATAACACACTGTATGTGTTGGCTGTTGGGGACAGGAGCCGGGTGTGCAGGGGAGGAAGTTAATCAATTGTAATTGTTAATGTTTATGTGTTGTGGTGACAAGTTTTTGATTTTTTTTTTTATGAATTAGTCTATTGCACCGCAGTCTGTTGAGGGAGGCTGTTCCAGTCACGTATGGTGCGTGGAAAGTATGAGTGCTTGTATGCGTCAGTGTTAGCGTGATATGTTTGGTATTTATGGATGTGTGTGTTACGAGTGCGTTGACTGTTTGCCTTGTGTAGGTATGTTTGTGGGTCAATGTCAATGTGAGTGTTTGTGAACTTGTACATAAGTGTGTGTTTACCGTTGCTACCGTTTACCGTTGATGAGCTTTCAGGCCCCGGTCCGCCGCCGTGGCAGCGCTCCACAGGGCCGCTAACATTATAACAGTAATATTAGCACCTAAAGTTGTCCTCAATCCTCATATTTGTTAAGTCGTAGGATTTAGTGAATAAGTGAGTCTTCAGCGCTTCTTGAAGATTGCCAGACTGTCACTGTTCTTAACATCCCCGGGTAACTCATTATAGAGCCGCGGGGCACTCTTCTCAAATGCTCTGAAACCCAGTTCCAGGTTGACCCTGGGCTCATAGAGTCTATACCGTTCTGTACTGTGTCTCACTGACATGGTGGTGTCCAAATGAAAATCCTGTAGAATATTTCTCAAATATCCAGGTTTACCAAGTCGCGTTGCTTGATAAGTCAAGACATATTTTGTAGACTATTCGTGCCTTAATGGGTAGCCAATGCAAGTCTATAAGTGCAGGTGTTATTTTCTCACGGAGCAGACCCTTTATTAGCCTTGCAGCTCGGTTAAGTTGTAGTTTCTTCAGTAGATATTTAGGAAGGCCATAATAAAGTGAGTTACAATAATCCAGCACGCCGAAAACATTAGACTTTATCATGATGCCAGGCGACGAGTAAAAAGATTAGTATGTCAGGCAAAGCGTAGATATGAAAATATTGCATCAACTGTAAAAATAATCGAAATCCTTCTTCATTTGTATAAACAACAGAAAGGCGATCAGAAGTGGAACTGGACCTTTAACAAACAGCGACGGTGCACTAGTGACTGACAGCCAACACATTGCAAACCTCTTAAACAGTTACTTTTCCTCGGTGTTTAATACTAACAGTCTTCTTCCCACTACCACCAGCACCAGTACTAATGTAAATCTCGAGCATGCATTGCCTAATTTTGAAATAACAACCGATGAAGTCCTTAAAGCACTCCATTCACTTAAAACAAATAAAAGTCCCGGACCCGATAAAGTATATCCTATACTGCTTAAAGAAACAAAGAGCGAAATACTCTTCTCCCTCACAACCGTATTCAATATGTCCTTGCGACAAGGCATCGTCCCTTCGGATTGTTAACAGGCTAACGTGACACCAATTTTTAAGAAAGGAGACAAAAAAATACCAGGTAATTACAGACCCATTAGTCTAACTTCAGTTGTAGGTAAGCTACTTGAGAGCATAATTAGAGACAAAATTGTGAGTTACCTTGAAAGCCACTCATTAATTTGGGATTCACAACATGGCTTCCGTAACAAAAGATCCTGCCTATCAAACCTATTGACCTTTTATAATGACCTCTTCTCAGTTTATGACGTAACCAAATCATTGGACGTAGTCTATTTTGATTTCCAGAAAGCGTTTGTTAAAGTCCCACATCATAAATTACTTTATAAATTAAAGCAAATAGGTATTGACGGTCAAGTAAACCAATGGATCGCGAATTGGTTGAGCAACAGACAACAAAGAGTGGTGATTGACGGATTTAACTCACCGTGGACACCGGTCACTACTGGCGTCCCTCAGGGCTCGGTTCTTGGCCCAGTGCTCTTCATTATTTACATCAACGATGTGGATGTTGGACTCAATAATCGCATTAGTAAATCTGCAGACGACACAAAGATTGGTAACTCGGTTCTCACTGACGAAGACAGGCAAAGCCTCCAAGAGGATTTGCACAAAATTTCAGCTTGGTCGGATAGATGGGAGATGCCCTTTAACGTAAACAAGTGCCAGGTCCTTCAAGTTGGAACGAGGAATAAGAAGCTCGATTACGAAATGCACGGCGTTAAACTCACAAGTGTTCAATGCGTTAAGGACCTGGGGATTAAAATCGCGTCAAACCTCAAATTCTCACATCAATGCATCGATGCAGCAAATAAAGCGAACAGAATGCTGGGCTTCATTAAAAGAAACTTTTTATTCAAGAATAAAGATGCAATACTCCCGCTCTACAATAGTTTAGTCAGACCCCACTTGGAATATGCGGTACAGTTTTGGTCTCCCCACCATGCAAAGGATATTGCTAAATTAGAAGGTGTTCAGCGTCGGGCAACGAAAATTATCCCTTCCTTGCGCAACAAGTCCTACGAAGAAAGGCTTTCTACCCTTAACATGTTCTCTCTTGAGAAACGTCGCCTCCGAGGAAAACTGATCGAATGTTTTAAAATACTTAATGGTTTCACGAATGTAGACAGATCAACATTGTTTATGATCGATGACACTTTGCGCACGAGGAACAATGGCGTAAAACTCAGATGTAGACAAGTTAATTCAGACTGCACCAAATTTTTCTTCATCAACGTTGTAGTGCGAGAATGAAATAAGCTTCCACCATCAGTGGTCCAGTGTAACACGATTGACTCCTTCAAAAATAAGCTCGACCGTCACTTCCTTGAACTTAATATCAACCAAAGTATAAATGCAACGTTTTGGAGCCTTCTGATTAATGTAAAATCACTTCGGTTTAAGGACAGACCACCTAGTCTGGACCATGGGGTCTGTGTGGTCTGATTTTCTATGTAAATCTATGTAAATTCTCTCTCTCTCTCTCTCTCTCTCTCTCTCTCTCTCTCTCTCTCTCTCTCTCTCTCTCTCTCTCTCTCTCTCTCTCTCTCTCTCTCTCTCTCTCTCTCTCTCTCTCTCTCCATCGTTTTCCGTCTTCATATTATTCATGGCACGTCTTATTCCCTTATAATTTCGTTCACCAAGTTTGTTGGTCGTGTTTCTTTGTTTAGTTTTTCTCTTCTCTAGTTTCTGTGTCCCATATTTTCTGTTCCTCAGTGGTCAGTTTCTCTTCGTCCACGCGGCATCAGCAGGTATTATTCGTAAACTCCCTTTTGGTTCTCCTATGATTGATTTCACGTCTCATTCCCTTTAATCTTCTGTTCGGTTAATCTGCTTCAGTGTGTATTCGTGAACTCCCAGGAAGGGATCGGCCAACCTTTCCCTGCAGGCCCATATTCTCAAGCGATGCGGCGCCCAAGAAACACATATTTGATACTGTTCCCGTAGGAGTTTGAGTCATTTCCAGGGCTAGTGAAATACCCTGGTGGTAGTTTGACCTTTCTTCTGTACCCTGAACGTGAAAAAACCCTCATGAAAACCCGATTGATATCCTTTTATGTCCTTGGAAATAGTTGACATGAGAAGTGTGTGTGTGTGTGTGTGTGTGTGTGTGTGTGTGTGTGTGAGTCTGGAGACAACAAAGGCTTGCTGGTGACAGGATGCGTTTCCGCTGCTGATAACAAGAGTACAGTGTGACACTATCTATAAATACTACAAGAAGGAGAAGATGATGAAGATGATGATGATGATGAAGATGAAGAAGACGATGAAGAAATAGAAGAACGAAAAGAAAGGGAGGTAGAGGAAGAAAAGAGGAAGAAAGAAGAAGAAAAAGGAAAAGAAAGTGAGGCATCGAATAAAAAGACGAAGAAAGAAGAAAAGAAGAAGAGGAAGAAAGAAGAAGGAAAAGAAAGAGGAAAGAAGAAGAAGAAAGAAAAGAATAAAGAGAAGAGGAAAGAGATTAAAGAAAAACGAAAAAGAACCAGCAGAAGGAAAACCTGATAAAGAGGAAAAAGATCAGATAAGAGAAGAAGAAGAAGAGGAAAAGACGATGAAGAAGAAGAAGAAGAAGAAAGAGAAGGAGGTTGAGGAGGAGGAGAAGGAAGAGGAAGAGGAGGAGAATGATGAGGAGGAGGAGGAGAAGGAGAAAAAAAGGAGAAAGAGGAGGAGGAGCAGAAAAAAGAGGATGAGGAGAAAGAAGGAGGAGGAGGAAGAGGAGGAGGAGGAAAAGAATAAGGAGGAGGAGGAGGAGGAAAAGAATAAGGAGAAGGAGAAAGAGGAGGAAGAGGAGGAGAAAAGGGATAAAGAGGAGAAGAAAGAGGAATAGGAGGCGGAGAATAATGTATCGTATTTCAGGGGTAGTGTTTGATATGGTCTTTTGGGAATGGCTTAGGAAGGGAGAGCTTGTGGTAGGAGTGTGTGTGTGTGTGTGTGTGTGTGTGTGTGTGTGTGTTTCCGTATATATAACTAAAGTGTTTTCTTGTGTTTCCCTTCATTCCTTCATATTTCTATCACGGGAAGTGTCGGAAATGGTCTTTGGGAAGGGAGAGCTCTCTCTCTCTCTCTCTCTCTCTCTCTCTCTCTCTCTCTCTCTCTCTCTCTCTCTCTCTCTCTCTCTCTCTCTCTCTCTCTCTCTCTCTCTCTCTCTCTCTCTCTCTCTCTCTCTCTCTCTCTCTCTCTCTCTCTCTCTCTCTCTCTCTCTCTCTCTCTCTCGTGTGTTATCGTCATCTTGAACTTGTGTTATGAAGGTATCACACACACACACTCACACACACACACACACACAGATCAACAATAGTGAGCTCTTGCTCACAATGTGAGGGTACCTGGTGGCTTTAGCGAGTCAAACTCGTGATCTGTCCGTTGTTAATTACACACACACACACACACACACACACACACACACACACACACACACACACTCCACTTATGCTGCGTGGTTCAGAGAGAGAGAGAGAGAGAGAGAGAGAGAGAGAGAATTAGTAATAGTAGACAGAGGAGGAGAGAATGAGATGAAGCTTCCATAAGTTCGGAAATCCTTCGTCACTTTTGATGAATCTGAACACACACACACACACACACACACACACAGATCCGAAAGTCCAGGGGAGTTATCAGGAAGCGTTGTTTATTGGCGCCAGACTAAATAAATCATCAGTTGTCGCGGGAAATGAAGGAAATACGGAAAGGTCAGTGCAAACTTTTTCGGCCAAAATCACTTTCATTGATTTCCTGCAATTCTGTGGGTGTGGCTGAGAGCTGGCGTTCCAGGGACGGGATGGAAGGGGGCACTCAGCACGGCCAGTTACATTTGGTTCCGCTTAAAATAAAAATATCCCTATGCACCAGTCTGCAAATAATAATAGCAATAATCGTATACTGCAAGAGCCGTAATCTTGAATCTGTCAGGTTATATGATTATAGCTAATGTCAAGTTAGTAACCAAGTAATGAGTGGAAAGCAAGCTTCTTTGCACAGTCTAAGCATTAAGCCGGCCATATATTATCAGTCATAATTCCACAATCATGTGACTGCTTAATCATAAGTTTAGGCAACACACAGATACTGAGATTGTGCAATCCTCACTTGTCGTCAGAGACTCGTCAAGTAAACATGAACGAGACAACCGCTCGCATTGCCATCATCCTTGTGCTCGAGGTCTGGGAAAGAAGTAAAGGTTATGGATGAGGCTGAGGCGGGGAAAAACACAAAACATTGCCACTCACGAAAACTTACTGAAAGAATTAGAAATAGCAGTTTCCTTTATTGTTCTATTAATATCTCATAAACGTTCCCTTCCATGTGTCGTTTTATTCTGATTTTTATCACTGTTCACCTTCCAAATTGCAGAC
>NC_066509.1:40232627-40245127 GCF_024679095.1 Eriocheir sinensis
CAGAAAAAAACAACCAGACATTTTTCTTTAGACACCAAACGAAAACAAACAAACAATCAATTAAGAAAGAGAAGGAAGAGATAAAAAGACAGAGAGAGAGAAAAAAAAAAGAGAAAAAGAGAGACAGAGAAGACAGAGATAAAAAAACAGAGAAAAAAAGAAGACAAAAAGAGAGAGAAGACAGAGAGAGACACAGAGACAGAGACAGAGAGGAAACAAAGACAGAGACATAGACAGAGACAGAGACAGAGAAAAGACACAGAGAGAGACAGAGACAGAGAGAAGACACAGAGAGACACAGAGACAGAGACAGAGACATAGAGAGACACAGAGACAGAGACAGAGACAGAGACAGAGAGACACAGAGACAGAGAGAAGACAGAGATAAAAAGACAGAGAGAGAAAGAGAAAGAAGACAGAGATGAAAAAAAATAAAGAATGATAAATAAGAAATAAAAAATGATTAGACGAATAAAAAAAATAATAATATGCAGAACAATAAGAAAAAAATAAAAAAAGATAGAAATAAAAAGAGAGATCAAGAAAATAAAGATAATAAGAAAATGAAGAGAGAGAGAGAGAGAGAGAGAGAGAGAGAGAGAGAGAGAGAGAGAGAGAGAGAGAGAGAGAGAGAGAGAGAGAGAGAGAGAGAGAGAGAGAGAGAGAGAGAAGGGAAAAAGAGGAAACAGAAGAAAAAGAGGAAGGAAAACACATGATCGAAAGAGGAGGAGAAGGAGGAGGAGGAGGAAGAAGAGGAAGAGGAGGAGGAAGAAAGGGAAATAAATAAAAAAAGAATAAAGAAACATGAATAAGCAACATGATGAGGGAGGGAATGGAGGAAAGTGGAGAAAAGGGAAGGAGAGAATGGAGAGAAAGAGGAAGGGAAGAGAGGAGGAAAGGAAAGGAAGGGAGGAGGAGGAGGAGGAGGAGTGACGCATAGTGAATCAATCTAAGGAAGGAAATTTGGCTGTTGTTGTTGTTGTTGTTGTTGTTGTTGTTGTTAAGTGAATATATATGTGTGTGTGTGTGTGTGTGTGTGTGTGTGTGTGTGTGTGTGTGTGTGTGTGTGTGTGTGTGTGTTTGTGTGCGTTAGTTCGTAGCTCTCTCTCTCTCTCTCTCTAAAGACGATTAAAAAGCAAAAAATGAGAAAAAAATAGGTTGAGAGAGAGAGAGAGAGAGAGAGAGAGAGAGAGAGAGAGAGAGAGAGAGAGAGAGAGAGAGAGAGAGAGAGAGAGAGAGAGAGAGAGAGAGAGAGAGAGAGAGAGAGAGAGAGAGAGAAAGCAGAGTTCGTGTAGCACGCATGCCGAAGTATTGACTAACTTGCCTTCGCTTACCTTCCTACCTGTGTTACCTTGCCTTGCCTTACCTTACCTTACCTAACCTTACCTTGCCTTACCTTGCCTTACCTTACCTTACCTTACCTTACCTTAAATAACCTTATCTAACCTTACCTTACCTTACCTTACCTTGCCCTACCTTACCTTACCCTACCTTACCTTACCTTACCTAACCTTACCTTACCTTACCTTAAATAACCTTATCTAACCTTACCTTACCTTACCTTACCTTGCCCTACCTTACCTTACCCTACCTTACCTTACCTTACCTAACCTTACCTTAAATAACCTTATATAACCTTACCTTACCTTACCTTACCTTGCCCTACCTTACCTTACCCTACCTTACCTTACCTTACCTAACCTTACCTTACCTTACCTTAAATAACCTTATCTAACCTTACCTTACCTTACCTTACCTTACCTTACCTTACCTTACTTTACCTTAACTAACTTTACCTTACCTTACATTACCTTACCTTACCTAATTTTACCTTACCTTACCTTACCACCTTATCTATCTATCTATGTACACACACACTCTCTCTCTCTCTCTCTCTCTCTCTCCTTTTTTTCTCATTCCTTTCCTTCCTGATCTCTTTCATTCATTTCTTTCTTTCCTTCCTTCTTTCCTTCCTTCAGTCCTTTCTTCCTAACCTCATTTCTCTTCTTTTCCCTCCTTCCTTTCTTCCTTCCTTCCTTCCCTTCATTCCCTCCCTCCTTCCTTCCTTCCCTTTTCCTTCATTTAATACCTGTTTATTTTTCCTTTCCTTTATCGACCTTCCTTCTGTTTATTCTTCTTATTTTCCTCTCCCTTCTCACTCCCTTCCTTCTTTCCTTTCCTTCCTTCCTTCACTTTTCCTTTTTCCTTTCCTTTATCGACCTTTCTTGTGTTTATTCTTCTTATTTTCCTCTCCCTTCTCACTTCCTTCTTTCCTTTCCTTCCTTCCTTCCTTCCTTCCTTCCCTTTTAACAACGTCAATTATACCTTTTTTTATCCTCTCCACAAAGGCGCCTCGGGTGATGACAGGCTTTGTTTATTAATAATTAGGAGGAGGAGGAGGAGGAGGAGGAGGAGGAGGAGGAGGAGGCAGAAGGGGAAGGTTTTTGATCGATAGAAGGGGAAAGAAAGGAGGTAGGGGGGAGGGGGTTGTGTGTGTGTGTGTGTGTGTGTGTGTGTGTGTGTGTGTGTGTGTGTGTGTGTGTGTGTGTGTGTGTGTGTGTGTGTGTGTGTGTGTGTGTGTACCTCAAGTGACTCCCATTTTCTTCCATACACGCTAGCCATTTCTCTCTCTCTCTCTCTCGTATTTGTTCCTCTCTGTCTTTCTCAATGACGTAAAATTACATAGATTGAGAGAGAGAGAGAGAGAGAGAGAGAGAGAGAGAGAGAGAGAGAGAGAGAGAGAGAGAGAGAGAGAGAGAGAGAGAGAGAGCAATATGCATGACAGAAAACAAATAGAGGGAGAAAAAGAGAGAAAGTGAGAAAGTGAGCGAGTGAGTGAGTGTGGCATTTGTAAGAGAGACAGACATGAAAGACAGAATGGCATTATCTCTCTCTCTCTCTCTCTCTCTTCCGTCTCTAGATCGTCCGCTAAAGACATTTCTATAACGAACTTAACGTAAAATAACACACTTCTGCGAACTCTATTTACCGAAGACAACGAAATCCTATAGCGTCTAGTCTCCTACAGAGTGCGTCTATAGCGTATGGTTGAGTGCTTGCTATAACGAATTTTTTATAACGAAATGGCGTAGAGGGGATTGGTAGGGTTATATTCTGATGCATTTCGGCGCCCCAGCTCATGACTCTCTACGCTAGATCATCCCTGTTTTGTCCCAATTCCTTATGCAAGAGTTAACCAGCGTCTCCAGGCTTTCATCCCTTCTCTTGGGAAATGGTAGGGTCACATTCTGATGTATTTCGGCGCCCCAGCACATGACTTTCTATACTCTAGCTCATCCCTATGCTGTCCCAATTCCTTATGCAAGAGTTAACCAGCGTCTCCAGTCTTTCATCCCTTCTCTTGGGAAATGGTAGGGTCACATTCTGATGTATTTCGGCGCCCCAGCACATGACTTTCTATACTCTAGCTCATCCCTATGCTGTCCCAATTCCTTATGCAAGAGTTAACCAGCGTCTCCAGGCTTTCGTAGGAGTTCTGGGCATTTCCAGGGGCAGTTTCATTCTTTAACATAGCGGCGCCGAAGCCCACATATTTGACAAGGTTTTCGTAGGAGTTTTGGGCATTTCCAGGGGTAGTTTCATTCTTAAACATAACGGCGCCGTAGCCCACATATTTGACAAGGCTTTCGTAGGAGTTTTGGGCATTTCCAGGGGTAGTTTCATTCTTAAACATAGCGGCGCCGAAGCCCACATATTTGACATGGCTTTCGTAGGAGTTTTGGGCATTTCCAGGGGTAGTTTCATTCTTTAACATAGCGGCGCCGAAGCTCACACATTTGACAAGGCTTTCGTAGGAGTTTTGGGCATTTCAAGGGGTAGTTTCATTCTTAAACATAGCGGCGCCGAAGCCCACATATTTGACAAGGCTTTCGTAGGGGTTGTGGGCATTTCCAGGGGTAGTTGTATGACCCTGGTGGTAGTTTGACTCTTCCTCTGTACCCTGAACCAATGCACATATAATTGACAAGGTTTTCGTAGGGGTTGTGGGCATTTCCAGGGGTAGTTTTATGACCCTGGAGGTAGTTTGACCCTTCTTCCGTACCCTGAACCCAAGCACACATATTTGACAAGGTTTTCGTAGGAATTTTGGCCATTTACAGGGCTGGTTTAATGACCCTGGTGGTAGTTTGACCCTTCTTCCGTACCCTGAACCCAAGCTCATATATTTGACAAGGCTTTCGTAGGGGTTGTGGGCATTTCCAGGGGTAATTTTATGACCCTGGTGGTAGTTTGACCCTTCCTCTGGACCCTGAACCCAAGCACACATTTGGCAAGGCTTTCGTAGGAGTTGTGGGCATTTCCAAGGGTAGTTTAAGGACCCTGGTGGTAGTTTGACCCTTCCTCTGTACCATGAATCTAAAAAAACACTCATGAAAATTCGACTGATCTCCTTTTCGGCCTTTGGAAATAGTGGATGGAGTGGCGGGTGCGTCCGAGAATGCTGACTGTTTGGACGTAATAAAGCGGCTTGAGGTTTGAGGCTTTTTGTTTTCCTTTCGTTCCTTCGTCGTGGAAATAAAGGAAGCAAAGAGTGAAGAGTGATGTGTGTGTGTGTGTGTGTGTGTGTGTGTGTGTGTGTGTGTGTGTGTGTGTGTGTGTGTGTGTGTGTGTGTGTGTGTGTGTGTGTGTGTGTGTGTGTGTGTGTGTGTGCTTCCTTCTTAACGGTCCCAAGAAACTAATAAAATAACCAAACAAAAAGAAAAATAATAAGAAATCAACGTCGTGCGTTTTGAGGTTCCTTTTATCGGTCTGAAAAATATGACGAAGAATTGGAGGAAAAAAATACAATGGAAATATAACAAAACATAAAAACATCAAGGAAATCAACAGAAAAACAAAAGTGGAACGGAAAAAAAATATAATAAGAAAACAAAGAAAAAATAAGAGAAATAGAAAACAGAATTATAGAAAGGAAACCACCAGGACGACGATGGCATGTTGGACTCATATTTGTATATATATACACACTATATATATATATATATATATATATATATATATATATATATATATATATATATATATATATATATATATATATATATATATATATATATATATATATATATATATATATATATATATATATATATATATATATATATATATATATATATATATATATATATATATATATATATATATATATATATATATATATATATATATATATATATATATATATATATATATATATATATATATATATATATATATATATAAAGAGAGAGAGATATATTGATATACAGATAGAAAGCAAGAGAGTGTTTTATTGTTGTTATCAATATGAATGTCTTTTTCTATTTTACATTTTGATGACGCAACAAGGAAAGCCACCGTGTTGGTCGATCTGATCATTTATTCACAGAGTTGTGTGTTTATTTATTTGTTTGTTTGTTTGTTTGTGTTAATAGCGGCCGCGGCGGCGGTCGTGGCGGCGGTGGCGGCGGCGGAGTGGTGCTGGTGACGATGACTGTGCAATGTTATTTTACTAATAATTATGTAGATATATTAATAATGATGATGATGATGATGATAATAACAATAATGCTAATAATAACAATAACATACTCCTGCTAACTGCTGTTCCTCCCTTTGTTCCAGGCCTCCCTTTGATCCCGGGCCGCTCCGCGCCGCCACGACGGGGAGCAAAAACGGAACACTTGTACCGATGAATAAAGGACGAACAAGCAATGATACATCCCGCGTGTGAATGACGGAGCGTTCTGTGTGTGTGTGTGTGGCGGGCAATTACTGCCATCTTTAATGCACGCACACACACACACACACACACACACACACACACAGACATACGTATACACACAGAAACACTCAATAATAATAATAATAATAATAATAATAATAATAATAATAATAATAATGATACTACTACTACTACTACTACTGCTACTACTACTACTACTACTACAACTACTACTACTACTACTACTACTAGCAAGATGTAAGAAAAAGAAAAGAAAAAAAAGAAGAAAACGAAGAAGTAGAAAAAGAACAACAATAATAAAAATTTGTCTACCTCTCCGAGCGAGGCGATGCAATAGATACTTTTTTTTACAGTAGAGGAAACAGTTCAAGGCAAAAAAAAAAAGGAAACAAAATGAAAAAAAAGCCCGCTGAAAAAAAAAAAAAAAGCCCGCGGGAGTTTGTTCCCCACCCGAGTCCTCCGCCACTGGAACAACCTCCCTGCTGAAGTGGTGAGTGCAGAAATCTTAAACTCCTTAAAAATGTCGACTGTTACTCTGTTGCACCGAAATTTTGTTGTTGTTGCTCTGAGGTGGTGCCCGGAGCGACCGTAGGCTGTCTTGAGGGGTCTCTTGGACGGCGAATTTTTGTTACATAAGAACATAAGAACATAAGAACATAGGTGTCTGCCGTGGTGTGTGTGTCTTGTCTGGCCAACGCTGCCCCCGGTGCGCCTCTTAACCGAAGTAGCGGAGGTTAGGATGGATTTTGTGTCGTGGCTCTGTGTTTAAGAATCTGTGGGACTGTGTAGCCGAATCTTGTGTGTGACTCCTTCTTCCTCTCCTCCTCTTATCCTCCTTACCGCCATCTCGTTTTCATCTCTAGTTTCTTCTTCCTCGTTTAAAGTCTTGGCTCTTCAGACGTTTGCCTTCCTCTCCTACTCCTCGTTCTCCTTCTATGTATGACTCAGTGTTGCCAGATGGCGCAGAGGAAATTTCAGTAGATTATTGCGAGAAAATTCAGTAGGTAGGTAAAAAATTCGGCAGACGCACTTTAATATATATGTAGTGATTCTTGTGCTATATATTATGTAGATAAAATGAGGTTAAAAAGCATGATATCAGCATTTTTTTTAACTATTTGGTGAAAATTTGGAAAAGCAATATTTAAATTATTCATGAGATTGACAAATTATTTCTGAGGTTCATCAAAATTTCAGTAAATCTCATGATATTTCGGCAGATCTGGCAACACGTCTATGACTGTGGTTGTACGGATCATATGTGCGTGACTGCATGGGGGTTTATGTTGACTGAAGATCTCGGCAGCATGTGGGTGATCCTCAGACACTCGGCGAGGGTTGAAAATTGTAAGTGTACATCAGTGGGACTCGGATCTATGGGTCGTATTTTAAGACATCATCGCTTCTCACATCAACTATTTCTAAAGGTCAAGGAGAGGATCAATCGGGTTTTCATGAGTGTTTTTTAAGGTTCATGGCACAGAAGAAGGGTCAAACTACCACCAGGGTCATAAAACTACCCCTGGAAAGGCCTACAGCTCCTACGAAAGCCATGTCAAATGTGTGTTTTTAGGTTCACGGTACAGAAGAAGGGTCAAACTACCACCAGGGTCATAAAACTACCCCTGGAAAGGCCTACAGCTCCTACGAAAGCCCTGTCAAATATTTGTTTCTTTAGGTTCATGGCACAGAAGAAGGGTCAAACTACCACCAGGGTCATAAAACTACCCCTGGAAAGGCCTACAGCTCCTACGAAAGCCCTGTCAAATATGTGTTTCTTTAGGTTCATGGCACAGAAGAAGGGTCAAACTACCACCAGGGTCATAAAACTACCCCTGGAAAGGCCTACAGCTCCTACGAAAGCCATGTCAAATATGTGTTTCTTTAGGTTCATGGCACAGAAGAAGGGTCAAACTACCACCAGGGTCATAAAACTACCCCTGGAAAGGCCTACAGCTCCTACGAAAGCCTTGTCAAATATGTGTTTCTTTAGGTTCATGGCACAGAAGAAGGGTCAAACTACCACCAGGGTCATAAAACTACCCCTGGAAAGGCCTACAGCTCCTACGAAAGCCATGTCAAATGTGTGTTTCTTTAGGTTCATGGCACAGAAGAAGGGTCAAACTATCACCAGGGTCATAAAACTACCCCTGGAAAGGCCTACAGCTCCTACGAAAGCCGTGTCAAATATGTGTTTCTTTAGGTTCATGGCACAGAAGAAGGGTCAAACTACCACCAGGGTCATAAAACTACCCCTGGAAAGGCCTACAGCTCCTACGAAAGCCATGTCAAATATGTGAACTTGGGCGACGAAATGTTTTAAAATACTTTATGTCTCTGGATTCACGACTCGGCCACCGCCTCCCCTGGTGAGCCTTCGTGCGAGGTGTCTGTCGAGCAGATCATAACACTCGAGCGGCTGAGTAAAATACATACATAGTTGTTTTGAATACTGAAATTGGTCTTATCTAAAAGTCGGACTACCACTATGCATATACTAAAATTTGACGTTGGTGTGACGGCAACCTTGTAATGAACCAGTAAGCTTCCTGTTGCCCGTTTTTCCATGCTTCCACAACAACACAAACAACAACAACAAGCGCCACCACCACCACCACCACCACCGCCCCCTCCCTGGGCATGAGGCGAAGGTGTGAAAGATTTACCTTCGCGGGGCGGGTCGGGGCGGGGCGGGGCTTACCTGGCGACACCTGCAATTAGCCTTACAAATGACGGTGCTTAGGCGGGCAGGTGTTAGGGGGCGGCTGTCACCTGCTAATTAGTCTCCGGCGAGGGGCGGTGTGTGTGTGTGTGTGTGTGTGTGTGTGTGTGTGTGCCGGGGCGATATTTGTCCGGCTTTGTTTGACCTGTGGCGGCGGCGGGGGGGACGGTGCTGTTGTTGTTGTCGTTGTTGTTGTTGTTGTTGTTGTTGTTGTTGTTGTTGTTGTTGTTGTTGTTGTTCTTGTCCATTTCTTCATTTTCTCTTTCTTTTTCTCTTTCATTCATTCTTTTCATTCTCTTTTTCATCTCATACTATCCCTCTCACTACTACTACTACTACTACTACTACTACTACTACTGCTACTACTATATTCAGACTGTGGAAGTAGTAGTAGTAGTAGTAGTAGTAGTCGTAGCAGTAGTAGTATCGGGGAAAAAACAAGATGGCGGCGACAAGACGAGGAGGAGGAGGAGGAGAAGGAGGAGGAGGAGGAGGAGGAGGATCTTGATGTAGAAGGAGAAGAGGAAGAGGAGGAGAAGAAAAAAAAGGAAGCAGTAATATTTTTTGAAGGGGGCGAAAGAAAGGGAGAAAGAGAGAGAGGGAGAGAGAGAGAGAATAATGGAGAGATAGGGAGGGAGGAAGAAGGAGGGAGAGAGGAGGAGGGGGAGGGGAGGGAGGTGACTTACTGGGGGGTGGGGGGGAGGGTGATAGTGAAAAATAGGAGGGGGAGGGGGAGGAGAAGGGAGGGGGGGGCACTTTACCTGTACAGCTAATAGGGGCAGGTGAGCTATGGCGGGAAATTGCCCTATACACACACACACACACACACACACACACACACACACACACACACACACACACACACACACACACAGGTATATATGAGCGCCCAGGTGAGATTTGAACAGGTAAAGGTGACTGCATTCCGGGAAGGTGGGAGGGGAGGAAGATTTATACGAGGAGGAGGAGGAAGAAGAGGAGGAGGAGGAGGAGGAGGAGGAGGAGGAGGAGGAAGGAAGAAGAGGAGTTAGTAGCGTATGAAGTAATGGAGGAGGAGAAAGGGGGAGGAAAGGAGGGAAGGAAAGGAGAATGAAAATACGGAGGGAAAGGAGGAAGGAAGGAGGGAAGGAGAAGGAAGAGAAAGGAGGGGAAGATAGGGAAGGAAAAAATGGAGAGAAAAAGAGAAGAGAAAGGTAGATAAAGAGGAAGGAGGGAAGGAAAGGAGAAGGAGGAGGAGAAAGAAGGGAAGGAAAAGTTGGAGGGAAAGGAGGAAGGAAGGAGGAAAGGAAGAGGAAGAGAAAGAAAGGGGAAGATATGGAAGATAAAGACAGAGAGAAAGAGAGAAGAGAAAGAGAAAGAGAGAGAGAGAGAGAGAGAGAGAGAGAGAGAGAGAGAGAGAGAGAGAGAGAGAGAGAGAGAGAGAGAGAGAGAGAGAGAGAGAGAGAGAGAGAGAGAGAGAGAGAGAGAGAGAGAGAGAGAGAGAGAGAGAGAGAGAGAGAAGGAGAGTAAACGAGAGAATGAAGATACCAAGAAAAAGATAAAGAGGGGAAGAAACGAGAAGAAGAAGAAGAAGAAGAAAAGAAGGAGAAGATGAAGAAGAAGAAGAAGAAGAAGAAGAAGATGAAGAAGAAGAAGAAGAAGAAGAAGAAGAAAGAAAAGATGGATGGGGAAGGAGAAGAAAGGAACAAAAAGGAAGGAAATAAAAATAAGAAGAAAAGAAGGAAAAGAAAGAAAAAAACAATAAAAGGGAATAAAGAAAATACGAATCGGATGAAGAAAAAGAAAGAAAATCAAAGAAACAAAAAAGAAAAAAAAAACACCATCACCACCACCACCATCACCTCCACTACACAATCACCACCACCACCATCATCACCACCACCATCACCACCATCACCACCATCACCACCACCATCAACACCACCTCCACACCAAACAGTTACATCTCCCTCACCTCCATTGCTCTTTCATTACCTGTCCCCCCCCTCCCCCTCCCCCCTCCCCCCACCCCCTCAGGTAAGGACTAACAAGGCTCCTCCTCCTCCTCCTCCTCCTCCTCCAGGTCTCAACACACACACACAGGTAAGGGCTCAAAATTCCTCCTCTCCCCCAAAAAAGCCTTAAAATAAAAACCCTCCCTCACCTGTAACTCACCTGCCCTCCCTTAATTAGTCACACGCAGGTAAGAGGTATCGCTGATGATGCGTACCTGTGTAGGGGGTGCGCGGGGGGGGGCAAGTGGGGGGCTGTTTTTGTATGTGTGTGTGTGTGTGTGTGTGTGTGTGTGTGTGTGTGTGTGTGTGCTTTGGGTTAAGGAAGAAAATGGAGAACAAATGATAAGGAAAACGAGGAAAATATGATAAAAGGAGAAGAAAGAGAGAGAGAGGAAGAGAAACATGGAAACGAGGAAAAGCAGGGAACAGTAAGAGAGAGAGGATAGGAATGAGAGGAGGAAGAAGAAAGAGGATGAAGAGGGAAGAAGAGGAAGGAAGAAGATCAGAAGAAGAAGAAGAAGACGAAGGAAGAAGACGAAGAAGAAGAAGAAGAAGAAGAAGAAGAAGAAGAAGAAGAAGAAGAAGAAGTAGAAGAAGAAGAAGAAAAAAGAAGAAGATGAAGGAAGAAGATAATAATAATAATAATAATAATAATAATAATAATAATAATAAGAAGAAGAAGAAGAAGAAGAAAAAGAAGGAAAAAGAAGAGGAAGAGGATGAATAAGGAGGTAGATCAGGGAAGGAAGAAGATAAGAAGAGGAAGAAGAAGAGGAAGAAGAGGAAGAGGAAGAGGAAGAGGAGGAAGAAGAGGAAGAAGAGGAAGAAGAGGAAGAGGAAGAGGAAGAGGAGGAAGAAGAGGAAGAAGAGGAAGAAGAAGAGGAAGAAGAGGAAGAGGAAGAAGAAGAGGAGGAAGAAGATGCATTATAGTCTTCCCTTTAATTACGAAGACGAGATAATGATGAAGAAGGTTATTATTGAGTCATTACCATACGTCATCATCACTAGATTATCGGAGGAGGAGGAGGAGGAGGAGGAGGAGGAGGAGGAGGTATGGAAGATGATGATAGTGAGAGAAGTGAAATTCGATCCAAAACTCTTCCTTCCTTTCTTTCTTTCTTTCTTTCTTTCATTCTTCCTTTCCTTCCTTCCTTCCTTCCCCATTCTTCCTTTCCTTCCTTCCTTCCTTTCTTTCTTTCTTCCTTCCTTTCTTCCTTCCTTTCTTTCTTTCTTTCTTTCATTCTTTCTCTCCTTCCTTCCTTCCTTCCCCATTCTTCCTTTTCTTCCTTCCTTCCTTCCTTTCTTCCTTCCTTCCTTCCTTCCTTTCTTTCCTTCCCTCCTTCCTAATTCTTCCTTTCCTTATATCTTTCCTCCTTTTTTTCCTTCCTTCCTTTCTTCCTTCCTTCCTTCCTTCCATTCTTTCTTCCTTCCTCCCTTCCTTTCTTTCTCCCTTTCTTCCTTCCTTCCTCCCCTCGTTTACCTGCCCGCCTAATGGAAGACCGATTAAAGGATGATAGTAAGACGCCTCCTCCTCCTCCTCCTCCTCCTCTTCCTCCTCCTCCTCCTCCTCCTGTGCCTTCGTTCGTTCGTTCGTTCTGGAAATAATAAAGAGAAAAATAAAGCAAATAAAAATGAAAGAAAATTAAATAAGGGAAAAATAGGAAAATATTAAGAAGATGAAGAAGGAAGGAAGGAAGGAAGGAAGGAAGAAGAAGAAGGAGGAGGAAAATATGAAGGAAAAGAGTTCGAAAGGAAGGAAAATAATAGATAATAGGAAATAGGAAAATAGGAAAAGAGGGAAAGAATTGAGAGAAGGAGAGAAATGAGGAAAAAACAGGAGGAGTTGAAAAGGAGGAGAAGAAGAAGAAGAAGAAGAAGAAGAAGAAGGAAAATGATAGACAGGGAAAAAAGGAAAGATATTGAAGGAGAAAAGGAAAGAGATATATAGGAAAAAGAAGAAGAAGAAGAAGAAGAAGAAGAAGAAGAAGAAGAAGAAGGAAAATGATAGACAGGAAAAAAACAAGATATTGAAGGAGAA
>NC_066509.1:40250127-40252627 GCF_024679095.1 Eriocheir sinensis
GAAAAATAAAAAAAGAAAAAAAGAAAAAAAGGAAAGAAGAAAAAACGAAGACAA
This sequence comes from Eriocheir sinensis, assembly GCF_024679095.1. Lineage (NCBI taxonomy): Eukaryota > Metazoa > Arthropoda > Malacostraca > Decapoda > Varunidae > Eriocheir > Eriocheir sinensis. The sequence continues at coordinate 40,250,182 of NC_066509.1, forward strand.
AAACAAATAAACACGAAACAATAAAAAATAGAAAAAAAGCGAAAAAATGAGGAAAAAAAGAAACAAAAGAAGAAAAGAAGAAAACAGCTTTCGACCATATAAAGAAAAAAAAGAAAAGAAGACAAAAATAAATAAAACAGTCAAATTACATGTCCGGTATTGCAGAAGAGGAAAAAAGGATGAAGAAAAAGAAGAAAAATGAAGAAAAACCGTCAAATCACACGTCCGCTTCTGAAGACAAGCGGAAAAAACGAAAAAGAAAAGAAGACAATGAAGCAAAACCCGTCAACTAACACGTCCTATACCGGAAGCCTCGCAGGAGTCGCAGGATCGGGCGCAGGAGGCGGCGAAGGAGGTGTAGGAAGTCGTGGAGGAGAACATACGAGGAGAGAAACTGGCGGAGATAAGGGAGAAGGAGATAACCAGTGGCCTGATGGAGAGTAAACACAGTCATCTCCTCCTCCTCCTCCTCCTCCTCCTCCTCCGCCTCCTCCTCTTACCTGTACTTCCCTCCGTCCCTTCTCTCCCCCCTCCCCGGCTTCCTCAGTTTCCTTTCCTTTCCTCCTCCTCCTCCTCCTCCTCCTAGCAAAAGAAGTCATTATCATTAAAACTTCCTGTACAAACTGGCGGAGGAGGAGGAGGAGGAGGAGGAGGAGGAGGAGGTGGCCGGCGGGCAATGGGTAAAGGCTCCTCCTCCTCCTCCTCCTACTACTACTACTACTACTACTATTTCCTTCTTCTTTTCCATTATTTCCCTTCCCTTTCATTCCCTTCCCTTCCTTTCCCTTCCCTTCCCTTCCCTTCCCTTCCCTTCCATTCCCTTCTCAAACATTCTCCTTTTCAAACCACAATTTCTCACTCCTCCTCCTCTCCCTCTTCCCCTCCTCCTCCTCCTCCTCCTCCTGTAATAAATGGAGGTGGGTTGCCGAACACAGGTACAAATGTCGCTAAATAAGTAAGGTGAATGGAGATTAACCTTCCGACAAGATCATTAGCGCCAGACCATTTGCTGTCCCTTAACCAATGACTCCTTGCTGTCCTGTCTATTATCTTGGGTCTTCTTCCTCTTCTTCTTCTTCTGCTTCTTCTTCTTCTTCTTCTTCTTCTTCGTCTTGTTCTTGTGCTTGTTCTTCTTCTTCTTCTTCTTTTTGCTCTTGTTTTTTTTCTTTTTCTTTTTCTTGTTCTTGTTCTTGTTCTCCTTCTTCTATTTTGCTTCTTTTTTTTTGTCTTCAATTTCGTTTTCTTCTTTTTCTTCTTCTTTCCTTCTTCTTCTTCTTCTTCTTCTACTACTTCTTCTCTCCCTCCCTCTCTCTTCCTTCAACACAAAAACCTCAACAAACTTTAAATTAGAGAGAGAGGAAGAGAAAAAGAGAGAAAAGAGAGAAAAGAGAGAGAGGGGACACCACCACCACCCCCAACCCCCCCCCCCCCCCCTTCTCCCACCCCAACCTGTGATATTGCGCGCGGGACAATCTGTAGATGGCGCGATAGGGGGGAGTGGCCTTACGCCCGTTGCGGCAGGCGGAGGGCAATCTCGCGGCAGGTAACAGCAGGTAAGTAGAACCAATGATGGAATTACGTGCAGGATGTCGTAATAGAGATGGAGGAGGAGGAGGAGGAGGAGGAGGAGGAGGAGGAGGAGGAGGAGGAGGAGGAGTGAGAAGGGATGGAAGGTGAGTGAGGGAAGGAGAGAGAGAGAGGAAAGGGAGGAGGGAATAGTGGAGGAAAGGAGAGAGGAGAGACGAGAGAGGAGAGAAGGAAGGAAGGAAAAGAAGAATAACAGAGAAGGAGGTGAAGGAAGAGGAAGGTAAAGAAGGAGGAAAAGAAGAAAAGGAATAAAAGAGAGCAGGAGGAGGAGGAGGAGGAGGAGGAGATAAAAATGGAAGAGGAAGAGAAAGGAAGAAAAGAAAACGGAGGAAGAATATGAAAGAATAGAGGAAGAAAAGAATAAAAAAGGAGAAGAGGAGGAGGAGGAGGAGGAAGAGGAGGAGGAGGAGGAGGGGAGGGAAGAAGGGAAGGGAGATTACGGAAAAAAATGATACCCACGGCTCGTTTTCTTCCTTCCTGCCGTCACCATGTGAAGGGTGACTATGATAATGGAGGAGGAGGAGGAGGAGGAGGAGGAGGAGGTAGAAGAGAGAAAGGGAGAGAAAAGAAAAAAAAGGAAGGGACAGATATATAGGTAAACCAGGTGATGGAGGAGGAGGAGGAGGAGGAGGAGGAGGAGGAGGAGGAGGAGGAGGAGGAGGAGGAGGAGGAGGAAGAGGCAGTTTCTTGACAGCCACATAAAATCGATAATGACAGATTTTAAAACACGAAGGGAAAAAAAATAGAGGAGGAGGAGGAGGAGGAGGAGGAGGAGGAGGAGGAAGAGGAGGAAGAGGAGGTGATGAGTGAGTGTCAAGACTAACGCAATTGTGTGTGTGTGTGTGTGTGTGTGTGTGTG
>NC_066509.1:40260127-40265127 GCF_024679095.1 Eriocheir sinensis
GAGAGAGAGAGAGAGAGAGAGAGAGAGAGAGAGAATAAGTCAATCAGCAAACACCACCATCACATCTTATCACCACCACCATCACCACCACCACAACCACCACCACCACCACCACCTTCAACACCACTTCTTTGTATAACGCATTCGCCGCGAGTCTACAGCGTAAAAATGCGTAATAACAATAATAAGGGTAATAGTACGTCATTTGGAGAGAGAGAGAGAGAGGGGGGGGGGTAAAGGGGGTAGGGAGAGAGAGAGAAAGAGAGAGAGAGAGAGGAAAGGGAAGAATGGAGGTATATAATGTGACTCTTCCGTCTCACACCTCCTCCTCCTCCTCCTCCTTTTCCTCTTCTCTTCTTCTTCTTCTTCTTCTTCTTCTTCTTCTTCTTCTTCTTCTTCTTCCTCCTCCTCCTCCTCCTCCTCCTCTCTCTCTCAGGTAATTAGACAGGTAAGCACCCCCGTAGAGGCCCATTTCTCCTCCTCCTCCTCCTCCTCCTCCTCCTCCTCCTGGTCATCAGTTATCCCTCACACCTTTCCTGCCTTCCCTAACCTCCTCCTCCTCCTCCTCCTCCTCCTCCTCCTCCTCCTCCTTCTTTATATAATCTTTCTTTTTCTTTCTTTCTCTCCCTTTCATTCTTTCTTTCTTTCTTTCTTTCTTTCTTCCTTCCTTTCTTTCTTTCTTTCTTTCTTCCTTCCTTCCTTCCTTCCTTGTTGCCTGTCTACTTTTCCATGCTTCCTCCTCCTCCTCCTCCTCTTCCTTTCTCCTCCTCCCTCAGTACGTAGATGAAGGAGAAGAGGAGGAGGAGGAGGAGGAGGAGGAGGAAGAACTCGCGTGATGTCTTAATAACAAAATTTTCATCCGTTAGACTTTAATAAAAAATAAAATAAAAAATAAAATAAGAAAATAAATTAGACCCAAACTATTTAATCTTTTTCTTCCCATCAGACCATCAGCCTTAGACCATTTAAAACCAACCCCCCTTCCCTCCTCCTCCTCCTCCTCCTCCTTCTCCTCCTCCTCATCTTCCATCATTCTCCCATTTCTTTGATCTTAGCGGTTAATAATCTCTCTCTCTCTCTCTCTCTCTCTCTCTCTCTCTCTCTCTCTCTCTCTCTCTCTCTCTCTCTCCTCTTCCTATCCTTCTTTCTCCTTCCTCCTCTTCTTTTCTCTTCCTCTTCCTCTTCCTCTTCCTTTTCCTCTTCTGCTGCTTCTCCCATCTAACACCTCCTCCTCCTCCTCCTCCTCCTCCTCTTAATGACTCACCCCCCGTGGTCTCGTTTATGGGCCTGATGTTGAAGGAGGAGGAGGAGGAGGAGGAGGAGGAGGAGGAGGAGGAGGAGCAAAATATGGGAAAAATAGTAATGGGAAGAATAAAAAAAAAAAATGAAAAAGAAACAAAAGAAGAAGAAGAAGAAGAAGAAGAAGAAGAAGAAGAAGAGGAAGAGGAAGAAGAAGAAAAGAGTGGAATAAGGAAGAAAAGGAAGAAATAATAATAAAGAAAAAAGGGAAAAAGGAAATGTAGGAGGAGGAGGAGGAAGAGGAAGAGGAGGAGGAGGAGGAAGAAGAGCAGGAGGAGAAGAAAGGAATAAGGAGGAAGATTATGAAAGAATGAAAAAGAGGCAAGAAAAAATAAATAAATAAAAAAGGAACATCAGAAAAAGAGGAAAAAAAAGAGAAGAGGAAGAGAAAGAGGAGGAGGAGGAGGAGAAAAAAAAGAAGAAAGGAGTAAGGAAAAAGAATACGGAACAAAGAAAGCATAAGAGGAACAGAAAAAAAACAGAACAAAATGAGATGGAGGAAGAGGAAGAGGAGGAGGAGGAAGAGGAGGAGGAGGAGGAGGAGGAGAAAAAAAAGAAGAAAGGAGTAAGGAAAAAGAATACGGAACAAAGAAAGCATAAGAGGAACAGAAAAAAAACAGGACAAAATGAGATGGAGGAAGAGGAAGAGGAGGAGGAGGAGGAGGAGGAGGAGGAGGAGGAGGAGGAGGAAAAAAAAAAGAAAGGAGTAAGGAAAAAGAATACGGAACAAAGAAAGCATAAGAGGAACAGAAAAAAAACAGGACAAAATGAGATGGGGGAAGAGGAAGAGGAGGAGGAGGAAGAGTAAGAGTAAGAGGAGGAGGAAGAGGGAGGAGGGGGAAGAGGAGGAGGAAGATGGGGGGAGGTCCACAATGGCCTCGCCCGCCGCCTTGTAATGTCTTTATTAAACTCCGAAGGGCGAGAAATTTATTATCGACCAATAAATTTCGTCCCGACCAAGTTATGGACGAAAACCCGACCATAAACAATGCCCGACCGAGGAGACCTGACCCCCCCTACCCCCCCACCCCCGCCCCCCTACCCCCCCCTTCCTCCCTCCTAAGCCCCCCTCCTCCTTATAATACCCTCCCTTCCCCTCCTGACACCCCCCCATTCCTTCCCCTTTCTCCCCTCCCCCTCCTAATACCCCCTTCTCTCTCCCTTCCTCCCCTCCCCCTCTTCCCTCTAATACCCTCCCTTCCCTGTCTATAACACCCCTCCTTCCTCCTCTTCCTCCCCTTACTAACCCCCTCCCTCCCCTCCCTCTCCTTCCTTCACCCATACATGCCCCCCATCCTTATATCCTCCTCCTTCCCCTCCCACTACCTCCCCTTCCCCCCCCTCCTCCTATCACCCATATATGCTCCTCTTTTTCCTTCTTCCTCTTCTCTTCTCTTCTCTTCTCTTCTCTTCCTTCTTCCTCTTCTCTTCCTTTACTCTCCACTCTTCTTCTTCTTCTTCTTCCCCCTCCTCCTCCTCCTCCTCCTCCTCCCCGACTCACCTTCCTCCCTTCACCACCACCCCCACCACCACCACCACCTTTGCATCACCACTAACCTAATCTAACATGGCCCCCCACCCCCTCCTCCCCTCCTAACCCCCCCCTCTTCCTCCCGTCACCTCCATTTCCCTTCACCTCCATTCTCTTCACCTCCACCACAACCACCACCACCACATTTTTTTTTTAACCTAGTCTAGTTCACCCATAAAAGATTTTGACCCCCCCCCTCCTCACCCCCTCTCCATTCCATCACCTCCACCACCACCACCACCACCACCACCACCACCTCCTTTCCATCACCCATACTTTCACCTCCATTCTCAACTCCACTAACTCTACCATTCACCACCATCATCACCATCACCACCGCCACCACCACCACCACCACCAATACTTTCACCTCCATTCTCAACTCCACTAACTCTACCATTCACCACCATCATCACTATCACCACCACCACCATCACCACCATCATCACCATCACCACCACCATCAAATTTTTCCTTCATCTATTTTCATGTATCTTTTTTTCTCTCCATCTCTCCCTCCTTCTCTCTTTCTCTCTCTCTTCCTTCCTCCTATTCCTCTTTCGTAGTGGAGGAGAGTGGAGGAGGAAAAGACGATCAAGGAGGAGGTGGAGGAAAAGGAGGTAACACGCCTTTTCCTCCTCCTCTTCCTCCTCCTCCTCTTCCTCCTCCTCATCTAAATTTTCTTCCTCCATTCAAGTAAATACACACAAACACACATTTTCTCTCTTTCTATCTATCTATCTATCTATTTTCTCTCTCTCTCTCTCTATCTATATCTATCTATCTATCACAGGGAAAGTAACAAGAAGAAGAAGAAGATGAAGAAGATGTGATAATATAATGAGCGAAGAAGTGACGGCGCTAACGTGGTATGAAATGAGGAGGAGGAGGAGGAGGAGGAAGAGGAGGAGGAGGAGGAGGAGAAGCGGAGAAATTGATTAGCAATGGGAATTACACGTCTGACCTTGCTGTTATTTTGGAGGAGGAGGAGGAGGAGGAGGAGGAGGAGGAGGAGGAGGAGGAGGAGGAGCGGACAAAATAGGAGATGAGTGGAGGAGAGAATCAAGCAGAGGAGAACGGAAGCGAAGATAAATTGAGAAGAGAAAAAAAAAAAGAGAAAAAATAGGTAAATGAAGAAGAAGAAGAAGAAGAAGAAGAGAAAGAAGAGAGAGAGAGAGAGAGAGAGAGAGAGAGAGAGAGAGAGAGAGAGAGAGAGAGAGAGAGGATAAGAAAAAGATCAAAGAGAAGATAACTGGAACGAAGAGAGAAGAAGAAGAGAAAGAAGAAGAAGAAGAAGAAGAGGAAGCAAAGAGGAGGAGGAGGAGGAGGAGGAGAAAGCAAACAAACAAACAAAACAAAACAAACAGAAAACAGCGAAAACAACAACAACAACCTCCCCCCCTCTCCCCCCCCCCCGCCCCACCCCCCACGCCCCCCACATCAAAGGCGCCGCCCCTCATCACCTCACCTGTTGTACTTTCACTTTATGGCGACAGTAAGGAGCCCGGACACACCTGGGCACACCTGGGGGGGGGGGGGGGGGTAGAACATCTAGTGTGATGAAAGAGGAGGAGGAGGTTTAGGAGGAGGAGGAGATAAAGGAGAGGTGAGTGAGTGAGTGAGATATGTGTGAGGAGGTAAGGAAGGAAGAAAGGAGGAGGAGGAGGAGGAGGAGGAGGAGGAGGAGGAGGAGGAGGAGGAGGGAGGCGTAACAGGGAGGCATGAAAATGAGGGTGAACGAAAGAGAAAAATTAATATTCTCTCTCTCTCTCTCTCTCTCTCTCTCTCTCCAACATTACCTTTACCTGTCTAATTTCACGGATGAGAGCCACGCGCCGAGCCTTAGGACACGCGGCTACCTTGCTACATAAACATGAGGTGCGCCCAGTAACGCCCGACTGGACACGGCCGCCAAGAGGACACAGGGACGAAATGCTACGTTACAGGGATTGGTCTTGCTCCGCGTGTGATTCCCGCGGCAAAGAGACACATAGAGGCAATGAAAGTCAGGTCGAAATGGTATGCTGTGGAGATCGGTCTGCTGCACGTGTGATTTCGCGGGCAGAGAGACGCAGACGTGAAGGAGCGCTGTAGTCATCCTCAAACTTTACCTGGCACTAGTTAACGCATTTTGAGTGTAGGTAGGAATAACCCCTCACACAACTACTCC